>NC_059179.1:49258125-49260625 GCF_019923935.1 Bubalus bubalis | reverse complement strand
CACAGCTGGGTCTCGCATGCTGGGGTGGTGCTGGGGCGGAGGTGTGCCCTGTGCTGTGGTCTCTGCTACAGGAGCAATTAACGGGGCTCCTGACTCTCGGGAAAGTCAAGACTCTCCGCGAGCAAGCAGCAGCAAAGGCACTTCAGTGGGTTTTGCTCGTTTTCTGTTTCAGGAGGGTGAGGAAGGCCCGTGGCATCGGAGGCATCGTGAGCATGCAGGACAAGGCTGGGGTTGGGGGCGGGAACAGCGTTAGGAGTACGGCCTACTTTTATCGTGTTTTTTTTTAAACAGGATATTCTTCAGTTAATTCGTCTCAGTCGCTTTCCTTAATTCTTTGAACGTCTGCTCAGATTAAGGGTGAGGAGATCTAGTCCTTGAATGGGGGAAGGAAGGGCTTGCCGTCTTATCGTATGAAGACAGCGGCAGGATTGGGGAACTCACCGAGGTGTGCTGCTGGTGGTCAGCTCCCTGGGGACTGCAGAGGCCGTGGGTGGGTGTGGGTGGAACCCTCTGACCAGGAACTCCGCTGGGGGTAGCCGGAGAGTGAGGAGGGACGACCTAGCTGGGAGGAGGGTGGGTCCCAGGTCAGTCTGCAGGTGGGAGCTCCCTGCTGGCCGCACCAGGGCTTCTGCCTGCTCCCAGGACGCCGCCGTGGGGAGCCCTCTAGTGGGGACTGGCGGCACTGCGGCCTCTCTGACATCAGCGTGGATGTGGTCCCCCTGGACCCCCAGCTCAGGGTGGACCCCGCCCCAGTAGGAGGGGAGTGAAGTGGGGGACTTCCCGGTGGGCCCCGAGCGCGGTGATGGGAACACGCTGGGCTGTCCACGTGCCAGGCCAAGGTGACAGGCCTGTTCTCTGCAGAACAGGCAGGACCTTCCAGAAGGTGCTGAGCGGCCTTGTCGGGGCGGGTGCTGGTCCTGTTCGCTGACCCTCCTGGAAAGTTGCTGCTGAGCAGCGCGAGCGGAGTGGTGCTGACTGGAGACCACCTGCGCTCCTGGGGCTGCAGCGGGAGGTGGGTGGTGGTTTCCCGGCCGTGTTCTCTGTGTCACTCCCTGGCCTGCGCCCGGCCATTTGTAGGGTCCCGTGTACGCTCTGTGCATGCTGGGGTTTTGACAACTCTCTTACCTTTTTTTTTGTAATTGCAGAATCATAAAATATTTTAATTTCAAGGTTAGCAATTTTCTCTTGCATACTTAATTTATAATTAGCTGGTTTATAAACCTGTTCTGTGAATATGATTTTACTGTTGCCAAATGTTCTTCATGAATAATTAAGGGCAAATCCTTATTTATCAAATTATTAATATACCTAATAGCCTTGTTTTCGTAAACAATGCATTGGAGTTGGATTTAAAGGGAGCCCTTCTCCAAGGGATCTGGTGTTGGGTTCCCACCGCGGCGAGGACCCTCTCGGGGTGTCTGCACAGAGGGACGCTTGTGCTGCGTCGATGTCACGCCCCCCGGGCTTCTTTCCTCCACAAAAGCCCAGGTATCAGTAGCTGGACAAACACAATGGCCATTCACCAGTGGGACTGGCCTCCCCGGCCCCGCGAACAATGTTGTTATTTGTTCCGAGCAGTTCAGCAGGAGCGTTTTTGGAGGAAATGTAACAGATGAAACCATCCTTTCAGCCTTTCAAGGTCTCTTTTCGGCATAATCCTCCCCCCATCCGCAGGATCCCATTTTTCAAACTGGGAAAGCAATTCTCACGTGCGAGTTGGACCCAAGGACGTAAAGAGCTGTGGTCCCGGCCCTCCAGCTGGGTGACCTGGATCCTTGAGGATTTGGGTCCAGAAGACAGGGGAAGAGCTCCAGAACGTACTTCAGTTGGGAGAGAAAATGAAAACTCATGCGGGGAGTGTGTGTGTGTCTGTGCGAGTGTGTGTGCGTGTGCATGCATGTATGTGTGGAACACTCGCCCGGGGGGGGTGTGTGTGTGTATGTATGTATGTATAACACTCGCCCGGCTGTGTGTGTGTTTAACACTCGCTCAGGGTGTGTGTGTAACACTTGCCCAGGGTGTGTGTGTGTGTAACGCCCAGGGTGTGTGTGTGTGTAACACTCGCCCAGGGGGTGTGTGTGTGTAATGCCCAGGGTGTGTGTGTAACACTTGCCCAGGGGGTGTGTGCACGTGCGTCTGTAACATGTGGCCCCGCCTTCCTCTGTGCCCGTCAGCTTCACCAAGGACCACAGAGCCGCTCCCTCTTGCTGTGCCAGTACCCACGTCAGCTTCTCACCCACTGAACGTCCCCAGCTGCTGCCCCTCGGTAGTTCCAACAATTGGAACAACAAGCAAGCAAGCCCGTGACAATAGTTCAGGGCTGTCTGCCTAGCGTCAAACTTGCGGTGTTCCGGCCGGGGGTCCCTGGCTTCCGCGGCCAGGAGCCCGGCCCGTGACTGGGGTGGGGGTCGGTGGGTCCCTGGCTTCCTCGGCCCGGGGGCCTGGCCCGTGTCTGGGGTGGTTTAGGTGCTGGCTTCCCTGGCAGGGGGCCCGTGTCTGG
>NC_059179.1:49228125-49253125 GCF_019923935.1 Bubalus bubalis | reverse complement strand
ACATCTCATCAGCTTTTCTCTGACAAACCAAATTCATTCCTTATGTAATTGATAACAGCCTTGGCCAATTACTTCACACATTACAATACACAGAGGCCCCCTTTACAGGTTTTGCAGGGCTGTAATTAGCTATGCTAATATCCCCTTTATTGGCCCTAATATTGCTCAACACCTTTTGCCATCCTGGAACCCACTAGAGCCCCATGGCCTGTCAGGACCGCTGATTATTGAGAAGGATAGCTTTAATCAAACATAATTGCAGTTAATTTTTCTCTCCTGCTCTGTTGCCAACGTCTAATGCCACGGACTCCTTGATATTCCATTAAATTACAATTAAACAGCCTCCTTTGTTTCTGATTGTCCTGAACAACACCACAAAGTTCTGTAGCCGCTTAAAGGAGAGTGTTTGGCCCTAATTGCCTGTGCGCTCACAAAGGGCCAATTTACACAATACCCATGTAGAATTTAAACAGTTCATAATGTAATGGATATTACACAGGAGCCTAACACTACAATTAAAATGATTTTCATCAGATAGAGAAGCTCTGGTTAATCAGCTTCATAAAAGTAAATATAAATGAACTAATTCATAGCTTAAACACACAGAAAGGGAGCAGACTCTGAGATTAGTCACTGCGGAGGGGGCTAGCCCCTTACCGTGGGATACCCGGGGTGGGCGCCTGTATAAACGGTGGGTCCCCGTACCCGAGCACCCGGGTCCTGCCGCGAGCACTTCCGGTGGCGCCGTACGCGAGGACGCGGCAATGATGCCCAGAGACCACGCTGAACCTTCCGCGGAGGGCACAGCCCTGCCCGAGCGGCGTCGGAACCGTCCCTGCAGAAGAGGGGGTGGCCTCGGGCTCAGACTAACGCTCTCAGGGGCCGGACCCGCGGCCCTGCCCTTGCCGCCCTCAGGAGGAGGACCCCGGGCCCACCCTCATAGGCTGATGCTCTTGAGTGGAGAGGCGCGTGCTGTTCTCAGGGCTCCTAAGCGCCAGGGGGGCTCACCCGCGGGGCCCCTCGCCTAATCCCCGCTGGCTCTAAAAGAGGAAACCCGATGTCCAAAGTCACGCGCCGGCACCTTCCCCCTTGTCGTCGCCGCCGCTGAGAACTTGCCCAGGATTTTGCGCGCAGTTTGCAAGCAGAATATTGCCGGGGAGTTTCGACTGACGTGTAGCAATGTGCCCTGAGCCCCGCTTCCCCTCCTGCCTGGGAGAAACAAGTAAATAAAGCCCATATTTCAAGCTTGATTTACTCTGGTACCTACTGTGAAAGATGATGACTCTTTAGGGAAATAAAGACAGGGTCAGGGAATTAGTGTACATAATGGTCATTTTGATGATGGGCCAACAGATGCGACCAGGAACACACTGTACACAATTAAGCATAATGCACTAATGACAGGTTAGAATTTTTATCGCCTCTTTGCCGTCCAGCAGCAAATCCATGGTTAGCAGCAATAAAGAGTTTATTGGTGTTAAAGCCAAAGATTTTCTGACATAGGAAAGATTTTTCCTTTCATAACAAGAGTATTAAATCCTTTGTGTACCAGACTCTAGAAGTGAGATATGTAAAGTGCTTGTCAGATATTCCTTAGGAAAAAGCCAATTAAAGGGTAATTGAGTAAAGGATAAGAATTACCATTCGACCTCATGTGTGTGTCCCTTCCAGGGAGCCCCTGCACGTGGAGATCCAGGCTGGGTGAGTACTTGGGATGGTTCAGTGGGCGGGGTCAGCAGCCAGGTGCGCTGGACTGGACCGCCCACCGAGGGGAGGCCTGGTCGAATCCTTGAGGAACAGGAAGGAGGGCAGAAACTGGGCGCAGGCCTCCTCTTCCTCCTCTGTGTGTCCCCATGCGTGCTGGGCCTTGTTTGGTCTGAGTAACCGGGGCCGATGCCGGGGTAGGCCCCACACTCAGGCCTCCAGGTCTCTCCCAGGTGCTTTCGCTGTTCTTCAGAAACTTGGAAAAGAGCCCCACATGGCCAGAATGTGTAAGCGTGTGTGTGTGTGTGTGTGCAACTGTGCTCCCGTTCTACAGCGGAGCCCCAAGATGTCTGGGATGGTTCTGGGGCCCAGCACCCCACTTTGCCCCTCTCTGTAGCCACCAGCAGTCAAGGCCCATGGTGTCCGCACACAGTGTGGCCGTGCAGGCTCGATGCCAACTCTGCCCCCCTGGAGGTGAAAGCACGAGTGGGCTAAAGAGACAGCGAGGGCTTGGAAGACACCTGCTCTGGAGGGGGGAGATCAGGCCCCGAATGAAGGGCTCCCCCGGCCAGCTCCACGCGGCTGAGTGGCTCTGGCCCACAGATGAGCTGGGTGGTAATGTGTGGAGTAATTGCACCGGAGTGGCTGTCCCCAAAGTGGAAGCCTAATTGCCTGACAGGACGGTAACTCGGTGACGCCCTCACCTTGTTAGGCCCTTCCTGATGCGGTCGGGCGCTGGTGGCCGCAGGTGCGCCTAATTTACCTCGCTGCGGAGCGCGTGGAGCTTAATTGCACAGTGGTTGTTAGGAGAAATTGGTGGGTGGACGGCCGGGTGGCTTACTGTACGTGATGGCAGATGGTGTTCAGAGGCGCAGCGAGCTGAGTGTATAGGTGAGGCGAGTTAATAAAAGATGTAAATTCCGGCCTAAAATAGCGAGGCTGCTCGGGATGTAAGGAAATTTAATTAAGTGGCCACTATTCTTTTCCCCCCGCCAGTCAGTTGGGTGTTCCTCTGCTCTGGTGGAAAGTCGTCTCGGATACTCTGGGAGATGTGAATCTCCGTCTTCTGGATCTTTTTTATTTTCTGAGATGATAAGCTACTGCAAGGAACCTTGGCTTTCAGGTTGAAGTCAAGGCGATCACGTGAAGCTTTGTAAAAACTGGGTCATCATCCAGTGGAACGTTGAGATTTGGGAGGAAAATGGAGAAGATGAGTGTTGATGGCCGTGTGGATGCTTGTCAGTCCAGAGGCCCCAGCTTTGTTGGGCTCAGGACTCCCGTGGCCTTGAGAGGAGGCAGTGGTGGTGGGGGGGGCTGAGACCCCCGTTCTGCCGTGGCCGGGGGTGCAGCCAGGCCTCCTGGGCTCTGTGAGCCTCTGTCACGAGTCAGGGCATCTGAGTGTGTCCCGGAGCATGTGGGCGTGGGGAGGACGGCGTCTCCGCGCACTTTGGAGACCCCTGAAACGTCACGCTTCCCAGCAAGACCAGGCCTGGGTGGGAACAGGACCCCTTCCAGGTCCTGCCTCGCTCCAGCCAGGGCAGTGAGCATTTCCCTGCCGCATATGGGCCTTGGTCAGTCCCTTAAAACCCCACGTAGGCCTTTCACAGACATCGCCGCCCTGAAAACAACATCCTCAATTTTCTCTTAAGACGTGTACTTACTGTAACTTGAAAAACTCTCTTTTAAAAGTGTGGCAACCTACGCAGTGGTGGCCCCTAGGGTTGGGCTGCCAGGTGGAATTCACGCCCCGTTAAATTTGAATTTCAGATACACAATTTTTTTTTTTTTAAAGGATAGCTATAGGCTTTGGAATTCTCAAGTGGCTCAGTGTAAAGAATCTGCCTGCCAAGGCAGGAGACACAGGAGATGCAGGTTCGATCCCTGGGTTGGGAAGATCCCCTAGAGGAGGAGATGGCAACCCACTCCACTCCAGTATTCTTGCCTGGAGAATCCCATGGACAGAGGAGCCTGGCGGGCTACAGTCCATGGGGTTGCAAAAAGTTGGAAATGACTGAGCAACTGAGTATGCATGCATGTTTTGGGACAGGCCTGTCCAAAACATTATTCATTGTTTATCTGAAATTCAGTTTTAACTAGGTATCCTGTGTTTTTATTTGCTGAAGTTGGCAGCCCTCTCTAGGGTGGACAGGTCCCCAGGGGTTAATGGTTGTGCAAAGATCCAGGTGAGAAATGGCCAGTCTAAGTCACAGTTGTTATTTTAGAGCTTGGAAAAGCCCTAGCCGTCAAGACAAATGTAAGTCACTCCTTCCGCATGTGGAGACACTGGGAGCTGGACCTGGGCGTGCCTGCCTGGCTGCCTCTGGCGCGCGTGTGCGCGCACGCACGCGCGTGCTCTCTCTCTCTCTCTCTCTCTCTCTCGCCCCCTACAGGGCAGCCAGCAGATGGCGTGGGGTCATTTCCCCGGCTCCCCAGGCAAGAGTACCTTTCAAAAACTTTGTGTCTTTTGTCTGATAACCCTAACAAATATCCATTTTTTGTATCTTTGTAGATTCTTTCTAAAGTTTTTCCTCAAGTGCAATCAGAACTGTTTGAAGAATGCAGGCAACCCCCGGGACATGCGAAGATTCCAGGTACGCGAATCTGGACCGCGGTCTGCACTTGGAATATGAAAGTCGAATTCTCTGCTGTGCAGTGGTTTAGGGAGTCAGTGTTTAGTTCCCAGGGGCCTGGGTGCAAACCAGGGTGGGTTCATTTGATGGAACCTTTAAATCGAATGCTTTGAAATGATGTGGCACCTCGCGTTGGCCAGAGCCATGCAGCCCGCTGAGACATACAACAGAGTGAAGTCTCCTCTGGAAACATGATGTGAGTTTCTGCTCTGATGAGGGAGTGTGTGTGTGTGCCTCTTGCGGTGGGCACACGGCCCAGCTCTGCACGTTAGGCAGCACAGTACCCCGAAATCAGAGGAATCAGAGCTGTAGGTTAGGTTGAAGTCTGTCTTATATTCAACCATGGTGAGTGCTATGGATGTGTTACAGAGAAACTTGAAGGATCTTTCCAAGTCAAGTCCTCCTAAGGCTAGCGTCTCACTTAGTCTGTTCCCTCACTCGTTCCTCACTTGGTTGGTTAGACTTTGGGGGCCACACTGAAGACCTTCCTTAGGGATGGCTTGGTCTGTCGTGGGGGAGGACCGCTGGGTAATAATACGTGGGGTCCCCTCCCAGGATGGAGGGGCCTCCTCCTGGCGGGGCTGGACTTGTTCCAGGCAGGCCTCCCCCAGTTGCGGACTGGTCCCCTGCTCAGCTTCCCTTCCCCCAGGAATCCCCTGATTCCCTGCCTACGAGCTGGACTGCGTCCCTGCACCCAGGCTGACTCATCCTCTGCTCAGCCTCAGATCCCAGGATTTGCTTTCAAGGAGCGAGATGGCGAGACAGTTTGGGGTTCGGTTGGTTTTCAGTTGGATAAACTACAATCCAGTCACGTTGTTCTTGCCTTTGTGAATGACCGGGAGGTGGCTTCAGGGGAAGGGTCCTCAGCACACAGGATGGATTATTTTACTGACTTTCATCATAAAAATATCTGGGCCGGGACACAGAACTGGTCCTTACCCGCCAGAGAAGAACATGGGCCCCCATTGCTAGGCTGGGTGTTGCCAAATGCTTCTTCTTTGGCCTTTAGACTAGTTTACCATCACATCACTCAAGGCTTTTCTAGAAATGTAAGTGATGCTTCAGTCTTTGGGTGAAACACAGGACCCCTGTCTTGACATCCAGCCCAGCAGGCAGAGCGGGTGGAGCATGCATTTCCAGCCCATGTCAGTCTCAGCACCTTTCTGTAGGTGCATGGCGGGCCGGCCGGCTGTGAAACCGAGCACAGCCCGCCGCACTCTCTGCTCAGCGATGCTTTTCCCTTGGCGACTGACCTATATAGAGACAACGGAGCAGAGATGGTGTCCTTTTGTGTGTTTATTTTTACCTTTTCTTGTTTCTTGAACTTATCATGGTTGAGGAATGGGAGAGGGTCAGGTCTGTGGCTCGGGGTTGCTTCTGTGTCTCTGCATCCCTCGTGGGGGTGTGTTGGTCGAGGCCCCTCTGTGCCCAGGGTGGGGACTGGCAGACAGGCTGCCAGGAGGGCACCTGTGCGACCCTGGCGTCAACACTGCCAGGCCAGTAGTGGCCCCGGAGCGGGGTCAGGGCCACCTCTGCCAGGGCGGCAGGGATGTCTCACCCTGGATCTGGGGACGCTGGACTGGCAGTGGTGCTGATATTATTTTGAGGCTCAGAGGGGCCTGTGCTGTGGAGACTTGCACGATCTTGGCAGCGTCCACAGCGAGAGAGGGTCGTCCAGGAAGGTGGTCCCTTCCTTTGGAGGGGGGTGGGTCCGGTGGGTACTCGTTACACCTTGTCGTCTTCTTGTGGGGCCTGAGACTTCTATAAGACATCAGTTACTCACAGATACTTTGACATACAAATATGTAGAATACCTTTACATATAAATATGTAGCTTTGCCTTTTTGAAAACCTTTTCCTTATAATCAGTTTTATCTGTCATTTTCTTAAACTAGCAGACTTGTTTTTAGAGCGGTTTTAGGTTTACAGAAAAGTTGCACAGAAAGTGTGAAGAATCCCCACGAGCCCCTAGCTGCCCTGCCCTGCCCCGTCCCATCTCCACGCCCCAACTCTCCCCTGCATCTTGCGTGTATGGCTCCTTGTTCACGGAGGCCCGCCACAGCTGAGGCTTTTAAGCCACCTCGTGTGGCAGGCTTTTACGTGTGCCCACCTCCTGGTGCCCCCTTACCTGCCCAGCTGTTCTCCGTGAGGCTGTGGTTCTCCAGGGGGAGCTGGCCCTCCTTGCTGTCCAAACAAGAACCGGGGCTCCCTGCACCCCAGATCCAGGCTCTGGCTCACGTCTGGGCTCACGTCTCAGCCACCCCAGGTCTCCCGGAGATAATGCATTACGCAGAGCCCCTCTGTTCAAGGCAGATCTCAGGGCCGGTGTCATTTCCTGTTTCCTGAGTCGTTAGTTAGGCAGGGGCACCGATTCTGGGGTGCTTGTCACAAGCTCCCCGGGGAAGGTGTCCCTGGGAGCAAAGCTGTCCCTGCTGGCATGACTTCCTTCTTTACTCCTGTGAAGTACTGAGACGGGAGGGCCTGAACCTGGATCAGGGCCGAGTCACCCCTCCAGCAGACAGCTCGTTGCCCAGACAGAGTGGTCCTCGTCTTCCTCACCGTGAACTTGAGAAAGGATACTTTCCCTGCTGAGAAACCACTTTATTCCTATTCAGCTCTGTCTTTTCAGATGCAAAAAACGTGCATTCCCAGATCCTGGCTGTGTCTGTGACATTGGCCTGGGCTCGTTGGATGATGGGGTGTGGGCGGTAGAAACAGCTTCTCATTTATGAAGCCTTTTTTTTTTTTTGGGAGGGGAGTGGGGGCAACTCTGAATCCTCACAACTCCTCAAGGAAGGACAGTCTCCAGTGAACCCATTTTAATTAGATAAACTATCTAATCAATATGTGAACAGATCAATCAAAACGGTAGCTTTAAGACGAGTGGCTGGAGGGGTGTTTCTGCAGCTAATGGCAAAGAAGAATTTTTCCCTCTGAACTGAACTCACTTGTTGGCAGAATAGGAGATTAAACTGTAATTAGTGCAGCGGGTGTGGAAGAGAAGCAATCTTGAGCCACAACAAAACAACCCACCCACCCCATTAGCCAAAAAAGGCTGTGTGTGTGCGCGCACGTGGCTTCGAGGAGGATCCCGGGAGCGGCTGCGGAGGTTCGGGGGCCCGCCGCCTGGCGGGGCCCTGCTCCCGTCTGCCTCGGGTCTCACTGGCGCTTGTCTCCGCAGGTTGTCGTGTCCACCACGGTCAACGTGGACGGCCACGTGCTGGCCGTGTCCGACAACATGTTTGTGCACAACAACTCCAAGCACGGGCGGCGGGCCCGCCGCCTGGACCCGTCAGAAGGTACGGCCCCTTCTTATCTGGAAAATGGTAGGCACACTCTGAGCGTCTTTTTTTATTTGCGATACTTCCTTTCCCTCGCGCCATCCTTTCTGTCCTTGTGGATTCATGTCCGGTTGCCCCTCCCTGGTCAGACCCACGTCCTCGGGGTGGCCTCCTCCCCTCCCCTCCCTCGCTGGCGGGGCTGGGGGGCTCGGCTTTCCCAACCTGCTCACCCCCGTGGCCCTCACTTTATTGGTTGGTCTGTGTCTAAGATTGGTTTCTTTTGCTTAGAGCATTTCTTGCAGTTTTAATTTATGTGGGTTTTTTTGGGCTTCTTGTAAGCCTCCATCCGGCTCATCCCCGAGGCTTTGGGCACCTGCTAGGGTGCTCACATCCTGGTCCCGTGGGTTTCGGGGACCTCCTGGCCCTCCATGGAGAGACAGCCTGCACGTGTGCACACGTGTGTGTGTGTCCACACGTGGGGGCATAAGTGGAGGGAACAAGAAAAAAAAACAGCATAAAATGTGTACGAAATGCTTCCAAATGATGGACTTCTTGTTTTTCTTGTTAAATGAGAAGAAATTTAGTAAGGGTGATAGGCTGGTAAGCCAGGATTCAGAAACTCACAGACACGGACCTTTCCAAGCCGCTCTGTCACCTGCTCTGTGTGGACAGGCGGGTATCTCCATGTGTCCCCTCCCCCTAACGTAAGGTCCGGTCCCCTGTAAGACAGTCCATGAAAAGCATGAGGTTCTGACCAATAGGAATTGCTGGGAAAGTAATGTGAGTTTTTTTTTTTTTAAGTGAATTACAAACACAACAGCATGATTAAATTCTTCAAAGAGCCCGTAGACTAAGCGATTTTAAGACAAACTCTCTAGACTGAGGTCTCGGGTTCAGGGGCTGCACGTGGGGCGGACGGACTGTTCACAGGAAAATGGACGAAGCCCGTGCGGGTCATCAGAATGAAGCGTGACTCAGACGTCAGAACGGGAAGACAATTTATGAATCTGCCGCAGTCCACAAAAATAAACTAATTTGTTTTTCTACATTAATGACTAAGGTGTAAGAGAACAAAAATATAATAATTAAAGGTCGCCCCGGGCACCAGGGTCGTTAGACTCTGTGACGTAGTGTTTATCTCGTTTCTCTGCAGTGAAGGTAGGTGTGTTTTGCTTAGTAACCATCACTAATGAGGTTCACAATTAAGAAGGTTGGATCCCAGTCCTCAGTCCCTGCTTCCCCAGAGGGCCAGCGCTGGCAACGTGATAGGCTCAGGATGGCCCCATGGCCCTCTGGTGTTCGGTTGTAGTCTGGGTCCAAAATCAGCCTCCTCTAATGAGCTATTATGATCTGAGCAAAGTACGAGTATTTATTTTTGTAAGTAGCATGAAAAAGCATTTGACTGTAAGCAGAAAATATAGCATTTAGGAAAATAAAGGCCACTCTTGGGTACCTTGGAGATAAAACCCAACTCATCAAGAGCTATTTGGAGAAGGAGTCTGGTTTGAGATTTTTTTTTTTAGGTTATTCAGTTTTTTTTTTTTTTAATCAACATTTAAACTAAGTCACTTTCTTGCAAGAGATTGGAATATGTTACTCCACCCCCAAAAATGACTCATAAGTGAAAGATGCAAATAGGTGACTCTGAGAACTGATCTGTGTAGGTCTTTAAGAAGGCATTTGGCGTCAGTGGGGGAGGTCTGTGTAACTGCTGCCCCGTTCCCAGGTGCCCCACACAACACGACAGGGTCTCTCTGGGACCAGGAGAGACAATGCCTCCACTCCCTTCGAGGGCTGACACTTAGGAAGTTCGTTTCCGGGCCAGTCTGTGTCATTCCCTTTTCTTCCTTCTTCCTGGTTAGTACCTACCACTGGGTGCCATCTTGGCTTTGAACACGGCCTGCATTCTTTAAGGAAGAGGTGCCCCCAGAAAGCATAGATCTGGGCTTCTTTGCAGCCTCTCCTGGCTAACACCTCATTATCCAATCATCTAATATTCACCAGCAGTGTGTACACACTCGCTGATGATTTCCAAGTGAACTAATTCCCCCTGCTGCTGTGGATGTCTGCCACCGCATCCTCTGAGCTCACAAAAAAGCAAGGCAGATTATTTACAGTATTGAACACAAGCGACGGAAAACAGCCGTGCTGCCTTCCAGGGCGGCCCAGAAGAACCCGGGCTTGCTATTTTTTTTTTCTTCCTTGTCACTTGTCCCTTCGTAAACGACTCCAACCCTGTTTAAACCTTGCGTGGGCCCAGCCCAGCACCCGGCCTCCAGCAGGAGCGATTTGCATGCCAAGTGCCGTAATGCGGTTAGGTTTATGCAGCGAGGACGACGGAAGCCAGGCTGCGGGGGCTTTAGCGAGTTAAGGGAACAGATGGCCCTAGGAGAGGTAAAAGGTATAATCCCATCAGCTGGAGTATCAGCCAGCCATCTGGACATCTCGAGCACAATTACAAGACATTTTAGCAGGCAGAACAAAGGAGTCTTCATGAGGCAAGATTAGGCCTGTTGGAGGGCCTCGATATTGTGAACGCAGGGAAGGTGACAAGCGCTGTGGGGTTACTTGGGAGAGCGCGCTGATTACCAGGAACCAGGACAGGAAGCTGTTTACTAACAGAATCCTGGATGAGACCCCCCCGCCCCCCACAGAAAGGCCGGGGGACCCCAACGGTTCAGTCAACATCTCTGGGTTCAGGTGGCATCCACATTCACTTTCTGAGATGCCCATGCCAGCCCCAGCCATCGGGCATCCTGGTTCCTAGACCAGCCCGTCCCTGTGGGTGTCCAAGGCGGGTGGGGGAAAGCCGGGGTGCCCTTCTACCCCACAGGCTGAGAGGGGGGCTCCTAGAGTTAAAGCAGGTCCCGGCGCAGGTCAGATGAGCCTGGCAGGAGGCCCCCGGCGGGAGCCTGGGCCCACGGAAGAATGGGCCGACCAGGCGGTGTCTTCAGGGCTGCGTCCCAGCACAAGGAAGATGGTGGGGTGGGGGGGCGGGGGGCGGTCCCTTCCCGCCGCGTCCCTGCTCCTCCTCGCCCAACTCTGGCCGCGGTGCCAGCTCTCATCATCTGCTCGGGTGTATTGTGCACGTCTATCATGAGATCTCTGACGCTGTCTGTGTAATTCATTTTGCTATGGTTCCCATTGAACACATGTTCCCTCTCTCTGTGTGCATTGAAATGTATGCAAATACAGGCAGGAGGAAGATGGCTATCGCCGCGGAGGAGGCGAGGCCGGCCCTGGGATCTCTCTGCCGAGGAGCCGAGCTGTGGCTTCTCCGACGGGCCGCAGCTGCCAGACAGCCATCTCCTGCGCGGGCAGGAGAGCCTGGAGGTTTTTTTTCCTTTTCTCACCTCCAAAGTAAATTTGTTTACTGTAATTTTTTTTTTTTTTTGTGAATTATTTGCCATAATTGGCTGTGCTGATGAAGGTCACCCCCTTGGAGGGGACTTGTCAGTCTTTAGAGAGCTGATCCTTTTCAAATGCTCTCCATGCAATTAAGAAAAGCAAATGTCATTCGGAAGCCTCAGAAATGAAAATTTGTATGAACTTATTAGCATGAAGTCAACAGCGCTAGTTAAGGGCAGGCTCCCCGTGTGTGCTCTGTGCGTCTGCTGCTGAGGGAGCCTCGCGGGGATGAGCAAATAGAGCCCCCGCTAGTCCAACATTAGAGCAAACAAAGGGAGGTGGTGTTGGCCCGGCTCAACAACAATACCTGCCGTGATTAACTCTCGTGTCTGCCGCTGCCTCTGACCCGGCAGGGAGCCACGCCGGGCTTCCGGGAAGTCCTGCTTATGAAGACGTGCGGCCAGGGCTGACCCAGAGTCTAAAACGATGGTTTATCAGGAGCTGAGCTACTCGGGGTGGCGGTGGGTGGGGCGTGCTCACGTGGGATGGACAGCCTAGAGAGGCCCGGGCGTCCTTGGGAGGCTCGTCCCCGCAGGCGGCGGGTGGGGGCTGCGTGGTCAACCCGCCGCATGTGTACGAAGCTTTAGTTACTATCTTTAGGACCACCGAGGTGGTTGCAAGTGGTGGAAGATCACTGAACGGGGAGGGCCCCTCAGGCCAGGGGTCGAGCTCCTCCACATCCTGCTCACCTCGGCACCTGCCCCACCCCGATGCCAGGAGGATGCGGGTGACACGGGGGCGCCCAGGGCTCACTGGGGGCTCCTCCTCCTCTCCACGGAGGACCAAGGCCTCTTGTCTGGGCTGTAATTGTGTCCAGACTGCATCAGCCGGGAGACACGGCAGAGCCTAGGGGCCACACGGCCGCCCATCACGCAGGCCTCTTCTTTGTACCAAAGATATAGGCACAGAGAGGCCCAGAGTCCCACCCATGGTGCCCAGCCCGGCAGAGGAGGCCTGCTGGTCAGAGGGCCACACCCCACGTCTCCCCAGTAATCAGCTCCCTCCGCGCTGGGTCTCTGCCCATGACAGGCCCTCTCAGGTGGCGGAGACGGTCTGCAGCCCCGTGCAGGAAAAGAGCCGATCAGAGGCCGGAACAAAGCTGCCTCCTTGAGGCTGTGGCCTTCAACCTTGCCTCTGCAGGCTCGCGGCAGGACTGCTGGGAGCATGGGCCTCCTGGTCTTTCCCCTGTGCCCGCCCTTGCGGTCTGTCTACACCCTCCCCCCCCCAGCAGGCCCCGAGCAGCGGCATTGTAATAACTCATGCAAATGTGAGCGCTCCGGAGACAAAGGGAGGTCAGGCCAGCGGCTGGGGATCCCTGTCGACAAACAATATTAGATGTAAAATGTGTACCTTTGACAAAAGTATTAATATCGTGCTTTTGATTTTTTTTTTCCTGATGAAAAGTGAAAAGTAGTAATTGTGAAGTGACAGAGGAAAATGAAGTTTTGAACTAAAAGGCAAAGTTCATGGATGAAAAAACCCAACCCAATTAGCTGCTTATGAGGAATCGAAATGCAAGGCATTCGCTCCTCCATCTCCCCAACAGCCTTTGATTGACTCTGCTCAGATCTGCCCGCAAAGCAGATAAATCGACGTGCCACATGCACGCGATGCTTAATCATTTGTAATCGTCATATTTGCCCTGACACATAATTTGCTATATCAAGCCGCTTTCCTTTTTTTTTTTCTTACTCACTAGTATTCAGTGGCTTGGCCTTTGCTTTATAAAACATTTAAGGGTTTGCTTTAAACGCATCTACACGCTGATCTACGATTGCCCTTTGCGTGCCGCCCAGAGGAGCGGCCGCCCGCCCGTCTCCCGCGGTGCCCAGTATGGCTGGAGGTGGGCAGCGTGGCGGCGGTGGGGTGGGCGCTAAGGTCCGGTTCTCTGTCTTGTGTGAGCAGCCACTCCGTGCATCAAGGCCATCAGTCCCAGTGAAGGCTGGACCACGGGGGGCGCGACCGTGATCATCATTGGAGACAACTTCTTCGACGGGCTTCAAGTCGTGTTTGGGACGATGTTGGTGTGGAGTGAGGTAAGCCCACGAGATCGGTCCGCTTCCCGCCGTGGCTTTGTCCGTGGACCGTCTGACGTTCGGTCGACGGCACCACCCGCCGCCCGATCCCCTGAAAGCCGACAGTGTGCCCAAGGCAGGGGCTTCTCCAGTGGGCGGGTGCAGAACTCTGGCCCCCTCCCCAGCCCTGGGGTTTCAAACCTGCCGTCGGAGGTCCCGAGTGCCCTGAAACAATTAGTGCTAGAATTCCTAGGAGCAGGTTTAAGGAGACATATGGTGGCAATTTTCATATGAATGATGCCCTGTGGCCTTTCCTGCAAACTACAGCCAGGATCATTTGCAGACATTTTCCTGAAAACGCAACTGTAGGTCCTGAGTCTGGGTGACAGCTCGGAGGGAGCATTCCAAGACGATGGTCCAATTTTGCTCGTTTTTGGTAATTGTGTCCAACTGGCAAGTGTCCGCCTCTCACGCCCAGCGCTGCTGAGGGCCTCTGCACTGTGTGGTTCTTGTAGCTGATCACGCCCCACGCCATCCGTGTCCAGACCCCACCGAGGCACATTCCTGGAGTCGTCGAAGTCACCTTGTCCTACAAGTCCAAGCAGTTCTGTAAAGGTGCTCCAGGGCGGTTTGTCTACACCGGTGAGTCCACCTTTCCAGCTTTCCCTGATCCAGGAGGGCCTCTCCATGGCCCCCGGGGTCCCTGCACAGGTTCTGCAGGGAGGGCTGGTGGGTGAGCCAGGGGGTGGTGTCATCGGGGAAGTCTCTGCATCCTTGACCAGTTGGTGTGACGCCGTGAACAGGTGCAGACCCCTGGGGCCGCGGGATCCGTCCCCTCAGCCCGTCTGTGGTCCTGCCTGTAAAGGGAGGCGGTGGGCTGTCGGTAACCACGCTCCCAGCGTCCAAGGTGTGGCTGCCCCGTGAGGTCCCAGAGGTCAGGCTGTGTCCCTAAGGTCACCCATACCTGTGGATAACAGAAGCAGGTCTCTGCCCAGCGTGGGGCCTCACACCACACACTGCCCTGTTGCTGATGGAGGGTCTGAATTTTGTGCGGGGCGGGGCACGCAGACATCACCGGGAAGGGTCCCCTCTGAGGTCCTGGACCGCCATCCAGAAGCCATGCTCCGCAGTGCTTTGCACACAGGCGGCTTGGAGGACACGACCCGTCCGAGGCTGCTGTTGGGAAAGACCACAGTGACCATAGGGCTCGTCCGCCTCGGGGCCTCTGGTCCTGCCGCCCACAGAGGCTGGGATGTCTGAGAGGGCTCCAAGCGCTGAGCCCCCAGGGGGTGAGGGCTTGTTCTCGGACAGGGTGGCCTCCACATGCTCACCTGGTCAGGGTGGCCGTGAGGTCCCTGCAGGAGCCTGGGCTGGGCCTCAGGGTCTGACCACGTGCCTTCCACTCGGGGGCGGGGTGAGGAGTGGAGATGACTCGCCCCCCCTTTAGGAAGCAGATGCGAAGTGTAAGTTCTTCGGGGCCAGCTCAGTGTCACCCCAGGGCTACACCTGGCTCAGGTCCCGGCTGAGAGCAGGGCTGCTGTGTCCAGAGGCACCCAGACCCTCGACAGCCTGGGCTGCAGAGACGCCTGCATCCTTGATGGGGCGAGGCAGCCTCCAGTTGGGCGCTGAGAAGCGCTGAGCGAGTCAGCAGGGCAGGGAGGAGCCATTTCCGCCCTTCGGGCCAGCGCATGCCGCCTGGGGCCCAAGACCCTGGGGACGCTGATGGGCGCCTACCTCCAGGGCGGGGGCTCGGGCCCCCTGGTGTGACCAGGAAATGACGGACAGCGGCCCCCCCCCCCACTGCGGCCCCCAGCCTGCTAAATAATAAAGACTCAGGAAGTGGGGCGGGCAGCCGGGGCCTCCTGTTGCCTCGTACCCGTGGCCATGGCGGGGGCCCTTCTGGGTGGAAGGACCTCTGAGGCTGCCAGGGCTGGGGGTGGGCAGGGTCCCCGATGGGCTGTCTCCCCGAAGTGCTCAGCCGCCTCTGCACGGCCATTGCTGACCTGTGGGTACCCCACTGGGTTTCTGGCCATGAGCTCAGGATGTGGGCAGAGGGAGCCCTGCTCCACCCCACCTGGTATCGCCTGGGGGGCCTGGGGGCCGCCCAACCCCCGTGTCCTGCCTGGGGGCCCTGGGGGACACTTGACCCCCGCTTCCACTGCCCCCCGGGTGCGTGTGTGACCTGAGCTCCCAGGAACAGCCGCTGAGGCATCTGGGTCCCTCGGAGGAGGGGACGTGCGTTCGCTGGCAGGCCCTGAGTGGCCACAGGCCACGTGGGTGCCAGGTTGGGCCAGGCACTGGGGGGTGGGGGCATCTGTAGGCGGTGGGACCACCCGGGTCTGCCCCAGATGGACAGGGACCCTCCCCCCGAGTCAGCCCCTCTAGCCTTCCGGCCATGCCCCCACGGGTCTCCAGATGCCCAGTTCTTGACCCGTGGGCTCTGGGTACAGAGACCCACAGGCTGTGGTCAGGGTGCTGACTCAGAAGAGACGTGACGGCAGGAAGGCCTGTTCCTCTAAGTGCTCCAGGGGCTATGGGGGACCGCGGCCCCTGCGGCAGGAGGGCTGCCGAGCCGGGCGTCATGGCTGGAGGGAGGGCATGCAGGCACCGTGGCATGAGCAGATGGTGTCCTGGGGCCGAGGCCCAGCCACTCGGGTGCCACGGGGTGGGGGTGGGTGAAGCTGGGGCGGCTCTCCATAGCCAGCTACCTCCAGCAGGGCAGAAAATCTTCCTTGGCCAGAGGGCCCCTGCCCTCAGGGAAGCGGGCATCCCGAGTCCATTCCAGGGACACCCGTGTCCCAGTGCCCGTCGTCCACTTCTGCAGCCTATACTGCGTCCACACCACGGTGAGGGGGCTTCTCAGACCCCACGTTCGGGGTCCTGGTGGTCTAAGGCTCTGGGGTTTCCTCCACAAAGGGTTCTCCCGTGAATGGATGCTTCAGTGAAGCCATTCAGCCAGCTGGGCCCCCTCCTGCGGGGGGTTCATCTATGCCTCCCCATCATCAACGGGAATATACATTTCAAATGCGCATCAGGGCTAGGGGGCCCCGAGCTCTCCGGGAGCGGAGGGAAGGTGGGGTCATAACCTGTCTGACCTGGAAGCTTCTGTCTGATTTGTGCTGCCCTGGAATTGATGGGGACAGAGGCGCAATCATGGGGAATCGCTCCTCTCTGCAGGCTGCGCCAGCCCTCCTGGAGGCCGGACACCCTGCGGGCAGCCCCATCCCCTGGGCGTCTGGCTCCCATCATCGGCCGGCTCACAGGGACGCATCCCCCTGAGCCCTCCTGGGTGAGGTGCCAGGCCGCCAGAGGCCAAGGTCTAAACGAGCTGTTTACAGCAGCTGAGAAACCCCAGGTTCTTCTGAACCAGACCCGATGAGTCACCCCAGAGTGGGTGTGCGGTGGGGGCAGGCCGAGCCCACCCAGCCAGGCCCCTTGCCGGCTGCTTTCAGCCCCGGTAAAGGCAGAATTACCGTGGGAGGCGGTGGCAGTGCAGTTGATTAGCACGGCGAAGTAAAAGAGTGAGTCACAATGACATGTCCGGCTCCTCCGCACCAGTCCTTTGTATTCCCAGCGCGCCTCACCCCTGTTGCAAGAAGGTCAAAAATTAGAGAGAGAGAACAATTTTCATGCGGCTAGCACTTAGGAGCAGAATTAACAATCACTCTGTATGTAATTGCCAGTTAATAGTAAATTGCCTTCCAGACTGTAAAATGCAATATAAACGGGTGGGCACCTAAAATTAAATTAATGAGATATTTGCTGCATTTAAAAGTGAACAGTGCAAATTAATAACTGAGTGCAATGCTTGTTTTAATATTTGTCTAATAGTGTATCGTTTGCTCGTTTAATAATAATTAAAACAGTCCCGGAATATCCTACCTGAGGAACTCCATGGGCAGAGTGAACAGTCTCACGTTTATAATTTCAACCAGTAGAAAGACATCGAGTTGTTCAGAGCAATAAAAGAAATTATTTTTTAATTAGAATGTAAGCATTGCGGTGTTATTCGATTAAGACAAATTGGAATTTGTATGCTTCTAATTGAAATTATGTTCGAGGGAAAACTGCTTTTACAGACAGCGTTTTGCGAGCGTGGTGAGGTGCTTTTGCACAATCACAAATGTCCCTTTTCCCAGCGTGTCCGTGTGGCAAGAGGGCTCCCTGTGACATCGAAGGGCAGGAGCTGGTTGGTGGCCTGACTCGTGGGCGTGGCAGCCAGGGGCTCTTCCTGTAACTCTCTCGCACCCGAATGTGTGGCTGACCCCCGCACCCCCCCCCTCCCCCGCAGTTTAGAGATTTCTTTTGCTCAATTAAAGGAATTATCACAAATGGCCAGGCATGAGCATGCAGCCTGCCACGGGCACAGCCAGTTCAGTTACTCAGCAGGATGGTGGCAGAGGCCGTGCCAGGGCCGGAGTGGCAGGGGCCGAGCACGGCGGCCAAGTGTGGACGAGACGAGGACAGAAAGACGGCCGCTTTCCGCACTGAGATGTGCAGCTCAGATATGAGGCTCAGCCAGCAGTTGCCAACAGTTTTCACTCTTCCTGATACGGCATTTCTTTTCTTTTTTTAAAAAATCATTGGTGGTTGTTGTTCAGATGCCCAGTCGTGTCTGACTCTGCAACCCCATGGTCGGCAGCACACCAGGCCCTCTGTCCTTGAGTGCCTCCCCAAGTTTGCTGAAGCCCATGTCCCTTGAGTTGGCGATGCCATCCAGCCATCTGATTCGTCTGATGCTTCTCCTTTCACCTTCAATCTTTCCAGCATCAGGGGCTTTCCCAGGGAGTCGGCTTAAAACTGGCTACCTGTCGGGGGCGGGGGGCGCTCACTCTGTCTCAGGAGCTGTCTGGCACCAGGGGTGGCTGTCGGCTCGCCCCGGGGGCCACCACGTCCTCTGGCAGCCTCCCGCTACCTAACCCACACTTGGGCCCGCCTCTCGAAGGGCGCGGGCGTTTCCGGAGTGTTTTAAAGTTCTTGTGTGTGCATCCAGACATGATTCTGTCAACAGCTGATGACACGCAGCGGAGTCGATACCCTTCGACCACTGCCACGCCGACCCGCTGTCTCCCAGCCCAGTGCCTTTCAAACAGATTACTTGTATCCACCGAGTGGACGAGTCCTAATTGTCTCCCACCTATCATACTATTTTTACTTTGCTAAACTGCTTGCTCACGCCCTCCTTACCCTTAAATGTAAGCCACCTGATTACTTTGGTGATCAGTTTTTGCCCACGGAGGTGGATGCGGGGGAGGTATTTGCATTTTGGGTTCAGGACACTTTCAGCCCATGTCTGTGATTCCTGGGCTCCCCGTCCCAGCCAGCGAGGCCCAGCGGCTCTCAGCGGCTCCCGGGGCGTTCCTGGCTGTAGCGAGGACCCTGCAGACCCAGGGCCGTCGCTGATCACTGCTCGCCAGTTGGATGGCATCAGTGGCAAACTCTGCCGCCCTGGAGGACAGATAGATTTGCTTTTAATGTGAGGACGGTCAAGTGGAAAAGCAGCTTGGGGAGACCCCTTCAGGGCCCAAGAGCTGAGATAGCCCCCAGACAACGCAGGACTCCAGCAGGATGTCTCGCCCTCCCCACCCACCTTTGCTCGTCCTTGGCTGCGAGCCGGGGGCAGAGGACGAACTTGTCCCTGTTGGGGGGGATGGCGAGCAGACCACCTGGTTGTCTCTGGGGCCATTGGTGGGGCTCCTCGGGGCCACAGAGGAAGGGGCGGGCCCCCTGGGGTCGTCTGCACGGTGCAGCCCAGCCCCGGACCAGACAGCGACCCGTGAGTCCTCCGGCACGCGGCACGGCTCGGGGGATGCTTGCCCAGCGCCGCGGCTCTCTCAGGAGCCGGGCGGCGAGGCCTCCCGGGTCCCTGCCGTCCCCTTGCCTGCCGTCTGGGAGGAGGCCGGAGAATGAGGCACACCGTGCGTGCTGTTGCGCAAGTGGACGATTTGTCCTAATCAGTGACACCCATTTACTAGAATTGCTTAAAATGAACTATACCTCATCCAGAAATCGCACATTTAGAGGCGCTCCATTCATCATCTGAAAATTGAGGGCCAGTAAACTTTTCTGCTCCTCCAGTGGGATCATAGGCATGCATCAAAATGTTAGAAATGATTGGTGAGAGGAAGCTGTCACCCATTTATCAAGGAAAAGAACATTATTTGCTAATTTCCCAACCAGGCTGGTGACAGGGTGCTTCGTCTTTGGACCCACGGTGACCAGCATGGCCTTTTTGTTATTAGTACAAGTCAAGCGCTTTTGGGCAGTTGCTAACAAGACACATTTGTCTGTCATCAGAGGGGCTTTGCTTGTTTTCCAAGTGCTGTGACCACAGGCTGCTCCTCCTGGAGCCCGATGGCTGTGCGCGGCGGGGCTGCGCTCGCCCGGGAGGGGAGCTGGCTGATAAATCAGGAAGTTTCCACGTCAAGGTGAAGGTATTGACTCTCAGCACCGAACCTGACAACACGGAGCCGAGAGGAGACGGCCATTCGTCTTCCCCGGAGGACACAGGGGTCATGGGTTCCCTCGGCGGGGGAGGGGCCGCGGGCCGCCAGCCCCCTGCCCCACGGGAACGGGGCGAGTTTGGGACTTGACTCGGTGTCTCTGGCCTGTCATGGCGCCCACCTGCCTCTGGGGCCACTCTCAGAGCCCGGGGGCGTGCCCGGGAGCGGGGAGAGCAGGCTGAGGCAGCGAGGAGGGCGCACAGATCAGAGCCGTGTCATCTGCGGGGAGGAGCTCCCACTGCATCCGAGGGAGGCCGGGAAGCTGCGGGACGAACAGCCGTCTCAGTGGAGAGCCGGCCAAGGAAGCTGCGGGCCTTCTGCTGACCAGGAGCAGAAGAAGCAGGGCCAGCCTGTGGTCCCAGGAGAGAAGGAACAAGGACAGTCCTCACAGGGGCCTCCTCCCTCCACATCCCTGCAAGCGGGTGCCCTAGGGTCCAGGGCCGCCCAGGTTTTCATTTGAAACTTTTGGGAAGGTCTTGGGGCTTTCCTTATGGCTCAGCTGGTAAAGAATCTGCCTGCAATGTAGGAGACCTGGGTTTGATCCCTGGGTTGGGAAGATCCTCTGGAGAAGGGAAAGGCTACTCACTCCAGTATTCTGTCCTGGAGAATCCCATGGGGTCGCAAAGAGTCAGACGCGATTGAGCAACTTTCACTTTCACTTTTCGGCTCTAAGTTGAGCCAAAATCTCAACCTGACAAAAAGGACATTTTAAAAAAAACTATCATTTGAATCGGTTGGGCCTTTTTTTATTCAGTGTATTCCATAGAAAGTACAAGCTGAATCATTCTTTCTCAGGATGACTTTTCAATAAAGCAGCAACACCTGGAACGTCTTATCAGGCGTGTGAGCTGTGCGCTCCACCCCCAGAAACAAATACACAGACGTTTTCAAATGCTCTCAAAGAGCCTGTAGTCACTGGGTTGCACGAGGGCCCTGGGTGCTCGTGGTGGGCGCGTGTGCTCCAGAAGACTCTTTACTGAGGGTGTTGAGTGTGAGACACACAGTCTCCCGTGAAGACCGTGGGCTGCTGCCCATCTCGGGACCGGCGGACGTAGATCATCTTTGGGGGACACTCCTTAAAGGTACAGCCTGGCGGCGGGTCCATCATCGGCCCCCCAGACGCCGCCCTTCCTAGCTCTCCTGAGGGCCCTGACCTGCACCTCCACACACGGAGACCCCACCTCCTGACACGGTGAGCCCTGTCGGTGGGCCAGCCTTCCACGGGCTGACGCTCTCCCACTCCGAGCGCCTGCTGACCCCCGAGGACCACAGCCAGGGCCTCTGAGCGCTTGGAGGTGGGGGAGTTCGGCAAGGTTTCTTCCCATCTTTTTAGCCCTTTCATCCTCCCGGGAGATGCCCCTTGCCTCAGACTCCCCTGGGCCCTTCCGGGTCTCAGCCCTGGGCGTGGTGGGGCTGTCCCGCCCAGTCTCAGAATCTGTGCGCCTGGCCCCTGGGCCCAGCCGGCTGCTCTAAGCCCGACCGTCACCTTGGCCAGCTTCTGAAGACCAGCCCGGCGCCCTTCCCTAACGTTCCCGGCACAGGACACCCGTGAGCCCTTGGGGATGACCACACAGCCAGGGCACTCGTGACCCTCGTGGCACCAGGTTGCAGGGTCCCCGGGCCGGAAGCAGTTTGCCTCGTGTGCTCGCCGCTGGTGAACACAGAGGTGGTTTTGAAAGCTGACCCGTTAGTGTGAGCTACAGGGTATGAGGTGCTGGGGCCACAGCCTCACGCACGCTGCCCATGAGGCCTCCTGGAGACAGGCCCGGGGTGGTGGACGCTGCCCACCCTGCTGCCCCGACCGCTGGCCCCTCCAGCCTCTGCACTCAGGAAACACCCATGGGCAGCAGTGTTCTTTCAGGGGAGCTGGGCGTCGGGGGAGGGGGGTGCAGAAGCCTCGTGTCCACACGGCTGGGGGTTGGCCTGTGGCTTCCCGTGGTCAGCGTCTCCCTGAGGCCCACCTGGGCCAGGTTTTCCACAGGTGACCAGGGAAGGCCAGAGACCACCTGCATCTCATAGGTGCTGGGGGTGCGGCATGCTTCCCTGGGTTCCCCTGGGGGACCTGGCTGGCTTCACGTGGGCGGCCTGGGGCCTGGCTCCGGGCCGCCCTCAGCTGCATCTGGGCCCCTTCCAGCTGCTCAGGGATGAGGATGAGAAGCGATGGCCAGGAAGTCCTGGAAGGGGCTCGGGTCTCTGGGAAGAAGGGTGGCTGTGGGGACAGAGGGAGGAGCCTGTGCAGACATGGGTGCCCTGGGCGGGCAGGCGGGCTGCACCTCGGCAGTGGGTGGGGGGGTCTCCAGGTGGGTCAGTGGTCTCCAGGCGGGTCGGGGCTCTCCAGGCACAAGGCAGAACTTGAGCCCAGGGTGGGGGAGCTGGGGGGAGTGAGTCTGGGCAGGGTGGCAGGGCCCGGGGGCGGGTGAGGTCCCAGAGGCCTTCTGAGCCCCACACGTTTGGGAGTTTGGGGGCCCCTTGGGAGGAAACAGGACTGACTGACTTGAGAGACGTAACCCGGAATCCTGTGCTCAGGACTCTTCTTGGCCCTGTCAGTATTCACACTGACTTTGGCACTGTCTTTAAAGGCTCTGACTTAGCGCCTTGCTTTTCTTCTTTATTCACCTTGAAAAGCCGGAGTTAAAAACACCTCTGTGGGGACTGAGGGCGGCAGCGGAGCCTTCCTGAGGTGGGGGGGGGTGTCTCTTCCCCAGCCCCCCCCAGCTGGGGGCCTGCTCACCCCAGTTGCAGCCTCTGCTCTTTTACACAAGTGCCAGACTCCCCTCTGACAGCTTTCGGACCATGCGAGGCCTTCCCTGGGTACGGGCCTGGCCGGCGGGTGTGTGCTAGCCTAGTCGCTTCAGATTCTGTTCTTTAGCCAAATGTAGCTCACACAGCCTAAAACCCACCCAGCTGAGCATACAGTTAAGCTGTTCTTAGGAGGGTCGCGAGGTTGTGCGACCACTAACGGAGAGGGAAGCACCCAAGCAGCAGTCAGCAGCCCGGCCCCGCCCCGCCGCTCCACGCCTCGGCCGCGAGCTCCTCCTCCTCTGTGCGTCCGAGGGTCGGGAGGCCGCATGTGGTCCTGTGGGAGCGCTCTGTTGGCTCCCGGCCCTGGCGCTGTGCTGCCCTCCTCTGTGCAGCCGAGTGGTCTCCCCTTGTGCTGGGACCACGAGGCATCCATTCGTCTTGGTTCAGTCCCTCCTTGGGACCTGCTGGGCACAGGTTCCCGGACCAAACCCACGGATGCTTGAGTCCCTTGCAGTGCAGTCTTTCCTATCCAAGGTCATCGCCACGCTTGGTCGAATCTGAAGGTTTAGGACTGCGGATACGGAGGGCCAACTGTAAGACAAGTGATGCTGCCGTGAAAGACTCGTGAGCGGGCTCTTGTGTGGACATACGGGAAATGTTGTGTTCACTCTGGCTTCTCCAAGTCAAAAATGGAAATAAACCTTCTCCATTGGTCTCATATCTTCAGGAGGTCCCCCGGGTCATCTTCATCGTTATGATGGAGCACCCACTATATGCCTGCGCTGAGTAGGGCAGGTGCTGTGACTCGGTGAAGGCTTTCCAGGAGGAGCATGTGAACGAGTGGGCTGGGGAGTGTGCCCTGGGGGCGGCGGGGGTAGGGGGACACAGGAGGGGAGGGGAGGGTTCCTGGGGGGCTGGGCCGCCTCCAGCCGTGGTGGGGGGTGGGGGTCATGCCAGAGGCGTCCCTCAGCTTGCCTCTGTACTGAGGTTTCACGTGGACTCCACGTGTGCAGGTTGCCCGGAAGGTCTTCCAGAGCATTCTGTTGGGAGGGTGAGTGCACAGGCTGGCTGGAGTTGCCCTCGCTAAAGGTGGGGTGACCTGCATCATCTGTGCTCTTTATCCTTGAGAGTGGTTTCCGTTCACCACCTTCTCCTTCCCTTTTGTTCAGACCCTTCCACCCATGGAGAGAGGCTGCTTTTGCTGGAACCAAGATGGGGGATGCGAGGGGTGGGGGTGGCCGGGCCCCCTCTCCTGCCGCCTTAGGGAGTGTGTCTCGGGGGTCCCTGTCCCTGGGGGCTGAGCCCCCAGAGAAGGGGGAGTGTCTGATGGCCCGGGCCTCGGTCTTCCTGAGTTGCAGGCCTGGGCTCCGTGGGCATGGGCTCCGTGGGCATGGTTTGGACACGACTACGAAGCCAACGTCCAGGGTATTCCTTGAGGTCTGTAAACAGCTATTTGAATGCCATCCAGTGGTGTCAGCAAGGGTGTTATTTGGGGAGCAAGGAAGATGCGCTGTCCCCTTTTCTGATCTGATCTGTCACAAAGCCGCTGGGCAATGCCAGCGCCGGGGAGCCGTGCAGGGAGGCCCAGTGCACCCAGCCGGGCGTGGGAGCACCCCTCTGGAGAGGCGAGGTGGGCCCAACTTCCGATTCGAAGTCAAGTGTGGCGCCTCTCACGTCCTCAGAAGTCCTGGTGACACAAGGTACCCTGGGCTGGAGGGCCTCCAGGGGGGAGTCCTGGGAAGCAGAGGCCAACCTGGGGTGGGCGCGAGCCTCCCTACGGGCTGTCAGGGCCACGGCGGGCGTGCTGCTGGAAAAGCTAGGCCGCTTCGATGCGGGGACCAGGGCTCGGCTGCCTGGTGCTCCGGGTGTCAGAGCGGGCTGGTGCCGCTGTGCCCGGGCCAGCTAGGGGCAGCGTCTCCTGGCGCGTGATGCCCGCCCCCCACAGCCTTTGTGTTCCCCATGCAGGCCGCGGCGCCCGGCTCACCCTGCCGAGTTCTGTGATTGAAATTCATTGCCAAATTTATTGAGAAATTAATGAGAAAAGCTGCAAAGTATTGACTTTGAGAGGAAAACACAACTCATCTTGAATGAGGAGGAAAATGCAGCAATAATTTAGCCGCTATTGATTTGGCCCTGTCCATGTATCGATCTTCATTTTACAATATTAATTTGCACCTGCAATCGGCTGCTAAGGGAACCGATTTCATTTCGCGGCCGCGTTAATGTGCGGAGCATGAGGGGCTCTTCAGAAGTGGGGGCGCTGCCCATCGTGTGGGGGGAGGCAGCCTCTGCCTTTTCTATCTTTGCTTGCTGCTGAAATAGGCCAAAAATTAATTTTTTTTGTCAGACAAAATATGAAAGCAGAAACCCACCTCCGACACGGCCCTCCTCTCGGCCGCGCGGCCCGCACGAGGAGCCGTCAGCCGCCTGAAACTCCAGCCACCTCTCATCATCAGGCCCGGATCAGTTCAAAGTTCATGAAATTTCTATGAGCATTGATCTCGCCCCATTGATTTTTTTTTTTTGCAGCAGATCTTTGAAATTTTAATTTCCCGAGCATCTGAATTTCTTATAGATGAAATGCACTTGGAGAAGACAGTTGATGATAAAGTGGAGAACTTAGCAGCATTTTAAAGCCTAAAAAAAGGGAGGAAAAAAACAGGCGGTTGCAGCCTGTGCCGTGTTTTTGAGGTGGAGGAGGTGCTCTAGCGGGGGCG
>NC_059179.1:49223125-49225625 GCF_019923935.1 Bubalus bubalis | reverse complement strand
AGAGATATTTCACAAGGGAGATTTGTTTTATGACTTTTGATACAACAGCCTTATAATCTGACACATCTTAAATGATATAATTTTGTGCCTGCATTCATCTTTTTTACATGTAGCAGCCCATCTTTGCAAGATTTGAATTCAGAACAAATAATGGGCACTAATTACTTTTTTCCTTGCAGGGGTGGGGGCGGTCAGGGGGCGTGGTGTATTGTAAGCCTCCTCCTCTCCCACGCAGATGGGCGTGGAATCCCGCGGAAAGGTGGACGCTGGTGATGCTTTCTGAGAAACGTCTTGGTTTTTTTCCTTCAGCAGAAAATAGCATTTGTTTTTGTTGTGTTTAAGGCAGAGTTTAAATTAATTTAACCCAGTGACACATGTTCAGAGACTAAGCACGCAGCTAAATAATTCCTGGGAATAAACTGCTCAGGAACCAAGTCCATTAATTTACGGCTCTCCTGATGCTGACAGATGTGAGGGCTGGAGGAGGACCTGCAAATATTAACATAAAACAAATTTGCTTTATTCTTCTTCATATTTCTTCTTCATCCCAACTCAAGCTCACCCAAGGCTCCTTCTCTAATTATCCACGAGGTCAGTAAGCAAAATTGGGCAGGAGCTGGGAGATCAATACAAATTACCCCTGAGCAAACCAGTGCTGACAGCTTGAATCGCAGCATATGTTTACCCAAAATCAGGCAATTTATCTTAATATCAGCAAAGTAATGCAGTGCAGGTGAAAGGTCAGGCAATCTCTCCCCCTCATAATTACCCGGTTCTAAAACAGGAAAGTGGTATTGATTGGCCTGGCTCGCTGCTCTGTGACTGGACGTGCAGAGCCGTGGCCTGGCTCGGCCGGGCCCTCCTTGTAAACTCCACACACGGACCGTATATCAGATGTGCAGAGGGGCTTCTGTTTTCTCCTCCAGTTGTAGACTGTGCTGGGGAAGCCTGGGTGACCCCCCTTCTCGCCCCTGTGTGGGGGTTCCACCCTCAGAAGTCCGCCGGTCCGTTCCACCGACAGCAGCTGCTCCCAGGGGCGCAGGGGTGGGTCACCCCACCCTCAGTCATCAAAGTGCCCCCGCCCTGAACTGAGAACACAGGGCCTCTTCTCCTAAGTCTTCCGTGTGAGGCCTTCGGGCTTCCCTAGCGAAGCCCCCGCCGGGATTTCCAGCTGCAACCGCAGCCCCCCCAGCCTCTCACTGGGTCTGGCCTGGCTAGACCTGGGGTTGTACCGAGATGCACGTCCTCTCCCGACGTCCAGCCTTGCTCTCGGCGGGGCGCTCCAGACATGGATGCTCCTCGGGCTGCAGTGGGAGGCGAGCGGGGCCCTCTCGTTTCTACTGCTTGGGCATCTTTTCTGGTTCTAGAAGGAGAGTATCAATCCGGCTGAAGCATCAGGGGTGTCTCTCCCGGAATGAGCGGGTGTGGTTATTACATGTCATAACGCTTCTGAAAGCTTGCATTAGAGCGTCTATCTCCTGTCAGGGCATTTGCATGAAATCAATAGCGGCCGCCCATCTCTCTGTTTGGATCACTTTTCACCGGGCCGATTCATGAAGTCCAGCAGGCATGGCGGTGAGCTGGGGGGAGGAGGGCCCTGGCCTCCGAGAGGACACGGGGCCATCTTTCCTGTCCCCTGGTCGGGAGACCTGGAATCCTTTCGGGGCCCACTGGCTGGGTGAGGCCCGTCTGCCCGGCCTGCACTTTTCCTGACACCCTCGTCCCGGCCCAGGCAGGGACATGACAAATTGTCCCCCAAGTCTCCCCTGACAGCTTCTGATGATTAATGGTTTGATTATGAAGTGGTTTTACACATATAGAATTTACATCACAGAGAGTTAGGAATTTTTGCCGTGTCACACACGCCGAGGCATTTCGAAGAGCTTTACTATTTGCAAAGAAAAAGGAGGGCAGAATCGCAGCAAAAGCCATGTCATGTAAAATCAATATGTCGGATCAATGCTTTATTAACAAGAAAATGTCTTACTTCACATTCCTGCGCGGACCTTTGTCTCCGCGGCGTGTATGATGGAATGTCAGACCACACGGCGGTCCTCGACTTCCGGGCGGCGGCCCGCGCGGGCGCGCGCTGAAGGGACCCGCCGAGGGTGTTGACACCAGCGCCCGAGCACTCGAGGATAACGGTGACCAATTATTCCGGAAAGCGCCTTCAAAGGCGGCCTCTAACCCGGCTCCTCGGAGCCGCCGCCTTTGTGTTCCCGGCGCTGCGTGGGCCCGCTGAGTTGGGTGGTGTTAATCATCAAATTACCCGCTGACTAATGAGTGATGGCCCGAGTTGCGGGCTGAGTAATGAATAGATGGCGGCGGGTCTTATTAGTCTCAGAAAAGCCCCCTGATTTATGTCGCGCCGTGCACCGTGGCGTTGCTCCCCGGAAAACGATATCTACATCAAGAAGTAATGTACTCTAATAAGTATTTTCATCTTAACTCGCGTCCCGGCCCCCGGGCTCAGTTTTTGTTGGAGTCGGGCAGAGCCATA
>NC_059179.1:49060625-49218125 GCF_019923935.1 Bubalus bubalis | reverse complement strand
TTGCATTCGGCTCAAGGTAGAGCAAGTTAAAAATGTAAGCCCCCATTTGTATTCAAAATTAACTAAACTCTGGATTAATCCGCACAGTCGTAAACCGGAGGTAGGCGTGCAGGCGTGGATAAGACAGCGGCGGCGCGTCCAAGCCCTGGGGCGCAGCGCGCGCACCGTCGCGGAGGCATTTATGAAGTCCTTTACAACATGCAGTCAAAGAGGTTAATTGAAAAATTTCTTAATGTCATTATGAAAGAACTAGATTAACCCAAGTTAATTCACTTTATTGTTCAAAATAAAGAGGAATAAGCACTGAACTCACTTGCAAATTTGGGGCGTGAATTAGGGGTGAGATGTTGTCTTTAAGGACTCTGCCAGTTTAATTAAGATATGGAAAATTACTTATTGTTCTTCCCCACTAAAGTGCTAGGAATTAAGTGCCGATGTGAAGCCTGGGCCTTTCATATCTCTGCCGTGTGTGTGTTTGTTTAATACCCATAAGACTCCATCATTAAACCTCAGAACTGAGCTGGGCTTCCTGGCGCTCACCTCCCGCTGGCCCATCTGGTTCTGGCCGGGGAGCGAACTCTGAATGCCACGGACTCGCTTGCCGCCCACGGGGCCGGGCAGGAGGGCCCGGGTGGGTCCTGGGCCGTCCTCGCCACAGACGTGTCTGAGTTCACAGCTGTGGTTCCTTCCGTGAAAGCACTTCTGCTTTTCCTCCAGGAAGTGTTGCTCAAGAGGGCGGCCGACCTCGTGGAAGCCTTATACGGGATGCCCCACAACAACCAGGTAGGCCACGGAGCTTCCCCCACTGCCAGCCGCCCCGGGATGACCTTGACCTTGGAAGCCCAGCTGGCTTGGGTCTGGCATGGGTTTCCTGGGCACATGCGTCCTCTCAAGCGTCTGATGGGGCTGGGGGGCCTCTGCCCATTCGGATCCTCATGCCAAGCTCTCAGACAGGAAATGACCAGTCAGTGCTGGGAACCAGAGGCAGGAGGGCTTGTTCCAGGGAAACCCACCTTGCAGTCTGTCCAGTGGGCTCTGGGGGCAGACTGGGGCCAGTCCCTCTGGGCGTGGACTTGTTTCACTGACTCTGAATCCAGGGCCTTTCATGCTGCCTGGCCCGATGCGTGCCGGGGGCCTTTGAGCTCTGAGAGCAGAAACAGGGTGGATGGGGTATTCAGCCGTTCTCCCAAGGGAGGTTCTTTCCCGTTAAAACGTTCCCTTTTGTTCCAGTCTGGACCGAGGGACGGTGGGACGCTTCCATTGGTTGCCCAGCAAGGCCCGGTGGAGGGGCTGGGGCTGTGCTCCCGGGGTGGGGGCGGGGGCGGCCTGGCCTGGCCGTGACGGGCCCCTCCTGCCCCAGGAGATCATCCTGAAGCGGGCGGCTGACATCGCCGAGGCGTTGTACAGTGTCCCTCGCAACCACAACCAGATCCCCACCCTGGGCAACACCCCCGCGCACACGGGCATGATGGGCGTCAACTCATTCAGCAGCCAGCTAGCGGTCAACGTCTCAGAGACGTCACAAGCCAACGACCAAGGTACGCCGCACGGGGCCCCCTGCCCTGGATGCCCGGATGGGGTGCCCGCCGGTGCCCGGAGGCTGGCGGGGTCAGGGGCAGCACCCCGGGCTCGGCAACTCCGCTCAGAGAGGCCCCTGGCAGGGGCTGCTCAGATGAGTCAGAAACTGAGGCGGCAGCACCTGCTGCCACGCAGCTCGCTGGGCTTTGCTAGACGTCTCCTGGGATCGATCCCTAAGTGGCTGTGCTCCCCTGGGGGGCTGGGAGGAGTCAGGATGGCCGTGGCGCAGGGAGCCGGGGACCCTGCCTGGATGTGTTGCACGGTGCGGGGATTGCTTCCTGAGCTTGGAAGGAGTTTGTGGAGCAGAGTGCCCGTTCCCCACCTGCACCGTATCTGTTTGTGGCCTCTCTAAACTCTGCACGGGCTGTCGTGTCAGAAAAGACCTCCTGACTAGCTGCCTGGCCCCCATTCACCCTCATCCTGGAGGGGCGTGACGGGCCTCTCTTGCCTGAGACGGGAGTGAGGCTTGGGCTCCCCCCGCCTCGCCCCGCCCTCCATGCCGACAGAAATAGCAACCAGTAGCCACAGAGACCCCAAAACAGCTTTTCCTGGGGAGTTATGGCCACCCATGAGCTCTCCTTGTCAGCCGTGGCATTTGAAGGGCCTGCAGAGGCTGGAAGGTCACCCAGTGTTGGGGTGGGGTGCAGCCTAGGAATCTCACTGTGGCTAATAGCTTCTAAAGAGAGACGTGAAAGCAACCGACAGTTAGATCGAAGTGTGTGCGCGTGTGGGCCGGCTGTTGAGGCCGCTGGAGACGGGCCGGGGCCAGGATGCTCAGGCAGGGCTTGGCGTGGCAAAGGTGGTCAGAGCTGGCGAGATGCGCTGGGGCTGGAGGAACGCGATCGGTTGTTTTGTAGTGGTTGGTAGGCAATGGAGGTTTGTGGGGAATGCCCCCCCCCCGTGTCTCTCCCTGATAATAACGTTGTTTTTGGCCGGGGGGTGTCCAACAGTCGGCTACAGTCGCAACACGAGCAGCGTGTCCCCGCGAGGATACGCGCCGAGCAGCACTCCCCAGCAGTCCAGTTACAGCTCAGTCAGCACTAGCATGAATGGATACGGAAGTGGCGCCATGGCCAATCTAGGCGTCCCGGGCTCGCCTGGATTTCTTAATGGCTCCTCCGCTAACTCTCCCTACGGCAGTAAGTGTCTGTGTTTGTCACACGTCATCACACAGATTCATATGCGCTGCAGTCACGTGTGTGCGTTGCTTGGGTGTTCTGTGGTGTGAGCTGCTGGAATAAAAGGAAGGGTGGCTCTGGAGGCTGGGCGTCCACGTGACCGCCGGAAGCCGGCCGGAAGCGGGCCCCGCACGGTCACACGGCGAAACCCAAACCGAATCGGCACCAAACCGGGGCTGCCCAATTGGAACCCAAAGTCCACACAAGCGTTGATGATGCCTGTTGCCCCGAGAGTGGCCGAGCCAGAGACATCCCGTGCTTGCTCTGTGGCCGGGGCCCAGGCCAGGCCCGGGGCCTCTGTCGTGCGGCCGCGTCGCGTCCTGACATGTCTGCTTTGTTACAGTAGTGCCGTCCAGCCCCACCATGGCAGCCTCTTCGGTCACCCTCCCTTCAAACTGTAGCAGTACACACGGCATTTTCTCATTCTCACCTGCCAATGTCATCTCTGCAGTGAAACAAAAGAGCGCCTTCGCGCCCGTGGTCCGGCCCCAAGCCTCCCCTCCTCCTTCCTGCACCAGCGCCAACGGGAACGGACTGCAAGGTGAGGGCGCGCGCCGGCCCCCCGCTGCAGCCTGGGCGGCCCCCCGGGGCCCTGGGGGTCTCTCCCTGGGGGCGGGAGCTCTGGCCTGCCCCCCGGCCCGCCTGGGGCCCCTGGCAGGGCAGCCCTGGCCACTGCATGCTCTCCTTTGTCCCCAGCAGGCGACACAGCCCCCCAGCCCCCACTGGGTGTGCCTAGGAATGACCCCCGCTTGATCAGCCTCCGCAAGCAGAGGCTTCCTCTTGGTTGACAAAACCCATTTCCCCATCCTTCCGAGACGACTTCTGTGTCCTCATGGTAAAGCAGCCCATGCCCGCAGGGAGTGGCAAAACCACAGGGAACGCAAACAGGCCACGGAGGAGGCTGCAGGGCCCACGTTCTGCCCTGCTGAGCCAGCAGACAGCCCCCCTCACCCGTGGGACAGCCTCAGGCCTGGGTGGCGGGCCTCGGTGCCGCCTGCAGCCCCTGCCTGACCTGGGCCTGCCCGTGCGGTCCTGAGCCTCGATTCTCAGCCCGGTCTAACGGACTGCGGGGCCCCCGAGGCTGTGCTGTCCTTGGAGACCTGGGGCTGTGCCTGAGCCAGAGCTGGAACAAGTTGGTCTCTCTGGGTGACTGCTCTCAAAGACTCCAGAGGGAGCAGGGCCCGCCAAAGGGCTGCGGGAGGCCCCTGCGGCAGCCGCCTGCAGATGGGGCCCGCGCAGTGCCCGCCCAGTGCCGGGGCCCTCTGGGCAGTGGCAGGCGGGGTCGTGTGCGGGCCCCCAGGCCTCTTGAGCTTGCACGCGGCTCCTGGTGAGTGACTGAGGCCCACAGGCCCCAAGATTGAGTGGCCGCCATCTGGCCTCTTTCAGACACGTCCTTTGGTATATGCTCCTCCCGGTGAAATCCAAATCCAGTTACTCCTTTAAAAACAAACTGAACCCATTCAACCAGTATTTACTGAGCGCCTACTATGTGCCAGGCTCTCTGCTGGGTGCTGAGGACGCTACCGTGGAGAAGACAAACTGGCCCTTTTGTGAAGTCGGTGGCATATTTCACTTTGATGAACTAATGCTCAAAAAAGGAACTGGAAAGGTATCCGTGATTTGAAATAATTGTCTGCACCACACCTGTTAGCGTGAGAGGGTCACCCAGCCCCGAAGGGCCGCCGACTGGCCTGTGAGCCGGCTGCGGTCCCCAGAGCACAGGGGCGAAGGGGCAGGTGGCCGGGTGCGTGGCCCTGCCCGCAGTCCATGTGGCGCCAGGGCCCACCGAGCGGTGGCACCGCGTAAGCCGTGTGTACACACACGGGCCTTCCAAACCATGAAGTTGTAACGGTGAGTCGGAGATAAATTAATATTGTTGAAATTAATGAACTGAGAAATTAAAGCTCCCATCACTACATGAACCAAATGTATTAATATGTGATACATAAATTAATGAGAATAATCACTCTTGACAAAAATTAAACAACACTAAAGTTAAAAGGTTTTAAATTACCTTTGCACCAGGAGTTCACTGGGAAGCATCCTTGCACTTGGCATCTCAGCACAAGTTCTCTCTCTGTTCCAAGAAGAGAAGGGACACGCTCCCTACATGTGGAGCCGTGACTTCTGTCTTGTCAGGGCCCTTGGGCCCGCGATTGCAAACCAGGTGGGCTGTGGTGGCTTTGATCTTGGCCAGCCCGCGACTCACCATTACGATACGGAGCGGTCAGCAGCAGGTCCAGGGCAGGGGCTGAGAGCAGAGGGGAGCCCAAGGCATGCCCAGTCCACGTAGGGAGTTAGAGCGGGGCCCGGGTGCCCCCCGGTCCGAGATCCGGCCATGGCTGGCATCACAGGAGTGGCCCGGTTGGCGCGCCTCTGTTGACAGAGGTGGCCTCGGGGGGCCTGGGCCTCTGTCTGCCAGAAGCCAGCCACTGAGGTGTGTGGGCGGCGGCCCCTTCGCACACAGAAGGCCAGAAGCCTTTCCCTTTGCCACGTGAGGTCTTTGAGGAGAGGAGCCTGGGGGGGGTCTGTCCCCACGTGCACCCCCACCCCGTGAAGTAGGTGCCCTTAACCGAGCCCACAGCTGGTTAGTGGAGGGCCGTGCAAAGCCACTGTCCCATTGACCGAAGCCCAGGGAGGCCCCCCGCGCCTGGTGAGGGGTGCCCCTGACCTGCCCCCTCTCTCTTGCAGCTATGTCTGGGCTGGTAGTCCCACCCATGTGAGGGGCGCTGTTACCTGCCGCCAAGCAGCGTCCAAGGATGGACTTCAGGGGCCACGTCAGGACACGCGAGGTGCTGACGGGACGGTGTCTTCAGCGCGTCAGCAGCGGCCGAAATGCTACACGAGACTTTGTTTAAAGATTTTATTTAAACTATTAAGAATCAACATGCAAACAACCTACTCCTTCATGAACAATTCCATTTTACTGACTGAACTTTTCTCATATTTTCACATTTCTCAGTCCTGAAGAATAAGGAGAACAAAGCAACGCCTATTTTGTATAAAGTTTCTGACTCCGTCTTGGCTATGTCTAGTACTTGCTATGTGTTGGGAGAAACTTTGTGAATGCACCATTTTGATGATCATAAAACACTGATGAAAAACGCCTCCAGACATTTTTCAGTACTCATACTTCTTAGATTCACAATGGTTGTGTATCTCTATAATGTGAAATATTTTTTTGTGGTGACAAAAGGGGGCCAAGGAGGTCTGAGCCATCAAACTGGAAGAAAGGAGACTATATGGTTAGGAGAGCTGGGGTGGCGGGGGAGGGGGGAGGGTTTATCATTGCTTAATTCATCTTAATGAAATGGAACTTTGTAACTTATTGTAGTTAGAAATTGTAACTTTGATATTGAATTCTCTTGCCTTCAACAAGCACACTGACAGAGGAAAAAAAAAAAGCTACTGTCTGTTGGTTAAATACCCCACTGCTAGCGCTTCCTGTTAAGCAAGTGTGACCTGCGCGTTTTTTTCACTTTGCTAGCACTGTATACTATTGCATTCTTAGGCTACTGTGAGGTCCATGTTTCTTGTAACAGAAGTTGTCCTTTTGACTTCTAGATCCTTCTTCCCTGATGTGTTTTGTATGTGGTTATAAAATTGTAGACTTTTGTGATTTTGCCAAAGTTGTAGCTAAATATTTATACACTTGTCTTGAATTTTTTTCAGATCCACTTAAATATTTAGAGAGAAAAAAAAGTTTTATTCCTTATGCGTCTTATAAGGAATAAAATGGTCTCCATTCAACACTTACTTTTCCATGAACACTTGCTGTTGCTAAGGGACTTTATTTTGTAACATATCAATTATAAATATTGTATTTATCTTCGAGATTTTGTACATTGCTTTTCCTTCCGTTTTCGGTTCCGTTTCCTTGTCTGTGTTGGTTTTCGATCATGGGCTGGTGTGTGATGCTGGAAGAGCATTCAGCCAAGAACTGTCTGTCTGATCCGTTCTGTTCAGTGAACCAGCGTCCTTGCATTTCATTTGTACTTCCAGAATTTGCTATTGTTTAGACTTTCCGTCTTTTTTTTTTTAATTTTGAGGAAAAGTCAAATTCATTGTTTATTTTTATATTATTTTTTAAGTTATCTGAACAAATACTTTTGAAGGAAAAAAAAAAAGTTCGTTGTATAGTCAGAACAAAAGCGGCGCCACCCGGCTGTGACAAGCCCCAGTAGACTCCGTGCATGTGGAACGGCCGCGAAGAGGCAACACCGTTTGGGGCCGCGTCCTTTGTTCATCGTTGTTTTTTTTTGTAGAATGTAAAAAGTCATTTTAGCTGCCACCCATGACTTTGCCACATAGCTGAACCGTGTTTACTGGAAAAATTCAGAGGCCTAAAGTTTAAAATAAAATTTACTTCTGATGTTTTAATTAAAACGTTTGCCACATTAACTTCTCCGATGCCTTAAAAGTGGACTTCTTTAAAGAACCTTTGTGCTATCTTCTCACAGGCTAACACCACGATTGTTGATCAAGATAAATCATTTGGAGAGTCATGGTGACACACACACGCACGCACGCACGCAAGCACAAGCCCCACGGGCCCGTGTCACCGCTCTCTGCATCTGGGTCTGCTGTGTCCTGCGTCCTCCTGAGCCCACCCCAGACTCAGAGGCCCCCGGGGACCCACAACCACCCCTTGTCCAGAATCCCCTTTGAACAATACCTTTCCTGTGGTCAGACCCCAACAGCCACTGTCTGAACTTTCTGGACTGGAATGCCTTCCTGACACTGCTTGTTAGTGCCAAACCCGCGGTGAGGCCAGGAGGGCGTGTGCTTTTCCCTTTGCGGACACAGCACGGCCAACACTTTGCAGCAGAAATCAAATCTAAAACAAAAAGGAGGGACTTCTTAAAATTCTCTTGAGAAAGACCAAAACAAAACCATGCCAGACTTAAAAGTGTTCATTTGAGGGACTAAATGGAAGAATCGGAACATCCCGGAGGCCAGCGGTCACACTCTGGCCCTGTGACCGGCCTGAGGAGTCACTCTGGAACTCGCCTCCGGTTTATTTTGTATACGTAAGGGTTTGACCTAAAAACGAGCTCATGTGTACGCATTAGGGACATTTGTGAGTCTGCTCACCCCGTACTTGTTTGGGTCTTAGAGTACCTAGTCGCCCTCACGGCATATTTGTCTCAAAACTGAGCGCTCCACTAAATGCTAGCTTTTACTGTTGAAGACCCTACAATAAGATTGTTTTATCTGTACATTTTTTTTCAGATATTTAACTGTATAAAAATGTTCATTTTACACGATATTTAATTAAAGTATTTCTTGTCTGTGAATTTCACTTTGGGTAACTTGATCTGTTTTGATTGTTAGAACAGCTGGCTCAACATGCAGCGCTGACATTGGGTTGGGGGGTCGTTTGCGTACCCTGGATTCCAGAGCGCTCTCGGCCAAGATAAGAACAGGTCGTACAGGAGCCTTCTTCAAGGCTATCTGCCCTCAGACACTCAGGCGAGCTGCACAGAGAGGTTCCTGCAGAGGTGCAGATGGTGCTGGTCCTGGGGCCGGCAGTCTGCAGGCCGCATGCCCCCTGGAACATCTGGGCGTGGCTGGGTGGGACCCAGGGCCATGGCGGCCCATAGACAGCCTCGAGGCTCGCAGGGGCTTGGTCACCCCTTCTCCCAGCCCAAGCCCTCCAACCTCAGCCCCTGCTCCTGAACTGGAGGCCTGGCGGTGGAGAGCCAGGGTTCTGGCCACTCGGGACATGAGCTCCTTTGTCCCTGTCATCAGGCTGGGACAAGGTCCAGCTCAAGGCGCTGTGGGCAGACACCAGGGCACCCTGAGCCCTGACCTAGGGGACCAGCATCAAGGCCGGGCCCGTGCCAAGGTGTGGAGACCCTGTGTGCTGCCCTGCCGCCAGGCTGCACGCAGGGGCAGCCAAAGGTGCGGGCGGCTATGAGACGTGTGTCAGCACCGGGATTCTGATTTTCGCAGCCCTGTTTGGCTCCAGTGCGTCTTGGGTGCCCCGGCTCCATCTCATTCTGCATTTTTCATTTTCTCCTCAATGAAAGACTGGCTTTGCATGTTTTGGCTTGCAGCTTTCCAACACATACACATAAGTGTGATCCAAATTAGTACTCACAAATGTCATCTTAATTACTTGTTCTGCCGAGCAAAACAGGGAACAATTATTCAAAACATAAAGAAACTTGTGAATACTTTTTTTTTTTTTTCCTGTCAATGACAATCAGGTTCCTTTGACTGCGTTCTTGTTTCAGCCTTAAAGAGACAGCAAAGAAGGGGGCTCGTGGGGCACAGGCTGCGGGCAGCCCCTCCGCTGTGTGCTGGGGACGACATCACCCCCTGGCTCTGAGCTGGTGTCAGGGATGCCCGCTCAGGGGTGGGCTAGGGGCCGCCTCCCGGAGCTGCCTGCTGGGGTCTGGCGACCCGGGGGAGGGAAATTACTTCATGTTTGTGTTCTGAATCCGAACTGAGAGCTGCATTCTCTCCAAATGTGTGCCAATTATTGTCAGGCCGCCTTCCAGGGTCTTCCAGGCTTTTAAAGATTATTCAAAGCACTTGAAATGGGCTTCAATCTAATGCCTCATTTCATTGCATTAAACAGCCTAGTTAATAAAGAATCGATATATTCAAAGGGCAAGGTTATCTTTTGTCTATAAGGGGTGGTGTCATTCTGAACCTTTTATAGTTCAGATGCTGAAAAAGACCTCATGAAATCCATACTCATCAAGCGGGTCAACAGGAGCAATAAAGAGGGCCCTGAAAGGAAGGAATGCCCGCCCTCCTCTAAAACAACTCGGGCCTTATCTCCCCGCTCGGCACCCGAGCAGTCCTCAGAAAATGTCAATTTCTCATCAAGACAAGAGGCTTCGATGATCACTTTTTCCAGAGAATACACACAATTAAGAGGATGTTGGGGGGGGGGGGGCGCAGCAGCAGTCTGTGGCTCCTTCTGTCCCCACGAGCCGCACGCTCCCGCCTGGCAGATAATAAGAGCTGTTGATAACTCGAGTGTCAATATGCCCAAGAGCGGGTTTTGAATGTGAGTCCTTGTGCTCCGGGCCCGCCCGGCCGATCCCAGGCCCTGATAACCATGCAGCTGCCAACGGACACCGGCGGGGGCCGCCAGGCCTGGCCCTCACAATTAACGCGATGAGCAATCACACAAGGGCCAGCGCTTTAGGCTGAGACAATCCCCGCTTTACCCTTCAAGGGCTCCTTTTATGTTGGAATAAGGTTGCTTTTAATGAAATTTAAACTCATCAGAGGAAATCAAAAACCTCCAATCAGATTACAAATTGATTTTTTGGTCATTTGTCATTCCCAGTGCAGGGCCGTGTGTTTCACAGGGAGTGGCTGCTGATGCGGGGCTGGGGAGCCGCAGGCACACGGGGTAGGCCCCGGGCCTGGGGACAAGTGTTAGTGGCTCCTGACCCGGGTGGACTTGGGCCCAGTCTCCCTGCCGTCTGGGTTTGGCCAAGGTGGACCCCCGACAGCAGCAGGTGCCCATCTGCTCAGCAGAGGCTCCACCCAGGGATGCCTGTGGTCCTGGGAAGAAGCCACAGTGGTTTCCAGGCTCATTCTGAACCCTCCATGATCCCAGTGCTGAGAAAGACCTAACGGAACCTGTTCATACGGTACTCACGCAGTCCTGATCCTCTGACGGCAGCCAACAGGGCCGCGTTCTCCTGGGGCCACAGTGAGTGCGGGTCCATCCCCGTCCAGCCCTGTGCCGGCTCTGGACCAGCCCGTGAGGAGCCCCGTGCGGCCTGCACCCAAGAGCTTTCCTTACACTGGAGGGTGGAGAGGAAGGGGGCGCGGGGGCTTCACCCAGGGAGCTGTCCACAGCCGCCGCCGCGGCCCCCCAGGGGACCTCCTGTGGCACCGGAAGGACTCTGGGTTTTTCGAGGGGGAGGCAAGGCCGCGCTTCCCTTCCTCCCCACTGCTGGCATCAAGGGCACCTGGCTGAGGCTGCAGGGTGCCCCTGGGCATCGGGGACTTCGTGTGGGCCCCGGAAGGATGGGGCCGGGTAGGCACTACTTCAGGAGGGACGTGAACGTCATTTTTGACTCAAGTTCCTCAGAAACCACCTCTTCTAACCCAGGGGAGCGCAGGTCACCCACACGTGCACCTGAGGCTCCAGGGACGCCTGGCCCTGGTCCTGCCGGTGACCGGGCTCTTCATGGGGTCTCCTTCTGCTCTCTCGGGTGACAACATTGCAGTGCAGAGAGGGCAGGTGGCCAGCCTGAGGTCACCAGGCTGGAAAGACCGGGGCCAGGTGGTGAACAGTCTCCAATCTCCAAACCCTCCCCTCGACCTCTTTCTGCTGATTTAGGCTGTAGAGACCTTCAGGATTAACAAGAGCGCGTGGTCCTCCGGATGCAGTGAGAACCACCACACTTCTCTTCTGACCGCATCAGGAGGACATGCGCCTTGGGGGGCCTGGCTCAGCCCGTCACCTGGACAGGCTGTCACACGGAAACCGGCCTGTTCAGCCAGCGTCCGCCGGGGCCCAGGGCACGACCAGTGTCGCGGGCTCATGACCCGAAACTGAGGGCAGAGGCTCAGGCCCTGGGGCCTTCAACACCCAGGAGGCTGCCAAAGCAGGGCTCCCGAGCGTGTCATCCCCGCTGTTCTCGGGTCCACGTGTGGATGCCTGGGCACCCCAGGGCCCCTCACCCCCGCCCACCGCTGTGCTCACAGTGGGCGTGGACCCCCACCCACTCACCTGATGGTGGGGCATCACTCTCGCTCCTGCTTCAAGGACCGAGCTCGTCACAGCCTCCTCCCATGACCAGCAGGCTGACATGCGTCTGCAGCTACCATGGGAGCCAGAAAGGGTCCTGCAACAAAGGGTTTATATTCTCAATATACAATGAGCCTTTTTAAATCAATAAGACTAGATGGAAATTCGGAGAAAAATGGGCAAATTCAGTCAGCTCACAAGGGAACAAGTGATTAGTAAGTTTGGAAAATATATTCTACCTCACTTAAAAATGCATAGCACATTAAAATAGTGAGATCAACTTTTTTTCACCTATTAAATTAGAAAAGGTTTTTTTTTAAAGCTAATACTTAGTCCCGTCAATGGAGAAACAGGTATTCTTAGAGTTGTGGAAAGAAAAGTAAACAAGTACAGCCCTTCTAGAAACAAACCTGACATTGTATCGAGAGATTTGACAATGTTTGTATCTTTGACCCACTAATTTCCACGTCTAGGAATCAATCCTAAGGAAATTAGCAGAGATAAGACAAGATTTTAAGTGCAAGACTGCTCACTGTTGTATTTATTAAAAAAGAAAAAAACAAAAACCAAAAAACTGGAAAGAACCCAAAAATCTAAAAATAGGAATTCTTAGTTGAATTATGGTGTGGCCATATAATGTAATACTGTATATTCTATTAAGCTATTAAGATCATGTTTTTGAAGTATATTTAATGAAATGGTAAATACTAAAACATAAAATTAAGTTGAGCAAGCATATAATGTGGTGTATATAACAATTCAAATTTGTAAATTTCTATGTAGCGAGAAGGAAAAACACATATATGTAGAAAAAATATTAGAATTATAGCAATAGCGGGCATATTTGGGAGGTGAACATATACACGTGACATGCATGCTTTCCAAGTTTTCTGCCAGACATGCAGTGTCCCATAGGAAATGTGTGCTGCCCAGGGTCCCAGGCAGGCAGGGGCCCCCGTCTGGAGCCCAGCCGGTCGTCCTGGACACTGAGGCCAGAGGAGAGGGGTTGCTGGAGCTGCAAGGCCAACATGGAGGCGGGCACCAGAGACCCGGAAGCAGGCCCCCCGCCAGGAGCACGGGGTGGGGGAGGGGCGTGGGGGCGGAGCCTGTGGCTGCAGGTTCAAAGGCCCTGGGGCTGAGGGAGGCCCCACCAAGCCCAGCTGGACACCCTCCCTGGCTTTCCCAGCATCCTCTGGGGCCCGATACCTCTTCCCTTTGACTTGAACTTCCTCAGAGGAACTTCTGCTGTTTGTAACCAAAGAATTACTGACCAAATTAGGGAAAAACATTATTTTCAAACTAGTATTATAAAACATCCAAAAGAACTTTCAAAGTATTTACTTTGATAAATGAAATTTAGCAAGACTGATGAACACAAGGTCAATTCACAATCATGTTTCTGTAACAATGATAAGTAGCTAATGGAATTTAAAAAATTATGCAGTTTACAATACTGTAAAAGTATCAAAAGCTAAAAAGAAAGTCAAAGTAATGAAGATGTCTGCACAGGAAACCATAAGATCACTGACAGAAATTTCTGAAAATATTAATAAATGAAAATACCATATTCATGGATTGGAAAACTACATACTGAAAAGATACCAATTCTCCCTAAAATTATCTCGAAAGAAAGAAAGAAAGTGAAGTCGTTCAGTCATGTCCAACTCTTTGTGACCCCATGGACTGTAGCCCACCAGGCTCCTTTGTCCATGAAATTTTCCAGGCAAGAGTACTGGAGTGTGTTGCCATTTCCTTCTTCAGGGATAAGGAAAATTATACCTGGAGATTTGGTGAAATCTCAGTCCCCACTCCAAATACCATCACATTGGGGGTTAGGGCTTCAACAAATGAATTCTGGGGGGACAAGCATTTAGTCCATAACACTATGCAAATAATTTCTTATGAGGTCATAGTAATTCAAGTGTTACAACAAGACTAGACAAATAATCTAATGGAATATACAAGTTAGAAGCCGACCCCACGTGCGTGGTTATCTGATTTGTAACAAAGGTGATGCTGTGGTGCAGTGGGGGAGGCTGGGCTTTGCCAAGAGCTGTGCTGAGTGTACGGGTACGTGCCTGGTAAATGAAGTGACTTGCCCCTCATACGCGTGAAAGGACGGCTGGGGACCCTAAGAAATGATGAATCCCCAGCAGCAAGAGAGAGAGGAATAGTTTCAGGGATGAACGGAAGAGGCAGCATTAAAGCCAAGAGAACACTCTGGACCTCCACATGGAAGCGGCAATAAGATGGAGTGAGGAGAAGCCACCTGTCTAGGTGAGTGGTAAGAGTGGGTCTTGCAGGAGGGCATTTAAAAGTTAAAACAAAACTGACTCCCAATCCCCTCCCATCTGACTTCTTGGGTTCCTTCTCCTTGGCTGCGTCAGTTCCACAGAAGGGCAGAGACCTTGTACTCTACAGGGAGTTGGGAGGGCCGGCACTCTGGAAAGCTCAGCTGTCCAGAGCACTCCAGATGCCTTAAAAAAGACATATTAAACATCTTTATCATTGAAAGAAATAAAAACCTAAATGGAAAGCATCCTATCCATGGATTGGGCAATATTGTTAACATGACAGTCCCCCTGGTTGATCTACAGAGTCAATGCAGTCCCCATCGGAATACAGCTGGCTTCTCTGTAGAAACTGACAGTGGATCCTAAAGTTCATACGGTACTTATTACACGGACTAAAAACAGCCAACCATCTTGCCAAAGGACAACACTGGAGGATTCCCAATTTCCTATTTCAAAACTTACTACAAAAAAACCGAAATCAAGATGGTATGGTGAGCAGGCTTCTCTGGTGGCTCAGTGATAAAGAATCCACCTGCCAGTGCAGGAGACACGCTTTGGTTCCTGGTCTGGGAAGATCCCACATGCCTTGAGCAGCTAGGCCCGTGCACCAGGACTCCTGAGCCTGTGCCTTAGAGCCCAGGAGCTGCAGCTACTGAAGTCCACACACCCTTGAGCCTGTGCTCCACCACAAGAGAAGCTGCTGCAACGAGAAGCCTGCACACCGCAGAGTAGCCCCCACTCATCGCAACTAGAGAAACGTCTGTGCAGCTACGAAGACCCAGCACAGCTGAAAACAAACAGAGAAAAAGGCAGCATGGTGCAGCACAGGACAGACACACAGTGCAACGGAACAGAGTCAAAGTGACCACACGTGTCTATGGCCAACTGATTTTCAAATGGGTGCCAAGATCACTCAAACCAAAAAGAACAGTCTCTCCAACAACCGGTCAACAGGAAAGCCATGAAGTGCAAGAATGAAAGTGGACTCCGACCTCACACCATAGACAAACATTACGCCAAAATGAATCAAAGACCCAAATGTAGGAGCTGAAACTATAAAACTCTTAGAAGAAAACATATTTGACACTGATGTGGCACTTTGGCAATTGCACAAGACACAATAGATGCGACACATCTTAGCTGGGAGACCAGAAGCACGACCCCCAAGGGAAACAGACACACTGGGCTTCACTGAAGCCCAAAGGCCTACGTTTCAAAAGACGGCATCAAGAAAGCAAAAGGACAACCAATGGGAGAAACTACTTGAAAATCATGTATCTGATCAGGGACTTGTATTCAGACTATTCAAAGAGCATTTCAATCACTCAGTCGTGTCTGACTCTTTGCGATCCCATGGACTGCAACACACCAGGCTTACCTGTTCATCACCAACTCTTGGACCTCACTCAACTCATGTCCATTGAGTCGGTGGTGCCATCCAACCATCTCATCCTCTGTCGTCCCCTTCTCCTTCAATCTTTCCCAGCATCAGGGTCTTTTCAAATAAGTCAGTTCTTCGCATCACGTGGCCAAAGTACTGGAGCTTTAGCTTCAGTATCAGTCTTTCCAATGAATATCAGGACTGATTTCCTTTAGAATGGACTGGTTGGATCTCCTTGCAGTCCAAGGGACTCTCAAGAGTCTCCAACACCACAGTTCAAAAGCATCAATTCTTCGGCGCTCAGCTTTCTTTATGGTCCGACTCTCACATCCATACATGACTACTGGAAAAACAATAGCTTTGACTATATGGAACTTTGTCGGCAAAGTAATATCTCTGCTTTTTAATATGCTGTCTAGGTTGGTCACAGTTTTTCTTCCAAGGAGCAAGAGTCTTTTAATTTCATGGCTGCAGTCACCCATCTGCAGTGATTTTGCCCCCCCCCCACCCCCAAAGTCTGTCAGTGTTTCCATTGTTTCCCCGTCTATTTGACATGAAGTGATGTGACCAGATGCCACGATCTAAGTTTTTTAAATGTTTAAGTCAGCTTTTTCTCTCTCCTCGTTCACTTTAATCAAGACTCTTTAGTTCCTATTCTTCGCTTTCTGCCATAAGGGTGGTATCATCTGTGTATCTCAGGTTATTGATATTTCTCCCTGCAATCTTGGTTCCAGCTTGTGCTTCATCCAGCCCAGCATTTCACACGATATACTCTGCATATAAGTTAAATAAGCAGGGTGACAATATACAGCCTTGAAGTACTCCTTTCCCAATTTGGAACCACTTCATTGTTCCATGTCTGGTTCTAACTGTTATTTCTTGACCTGTATACAGATTTCTCAGGAGGCAGGTAAGGTGGTCTGGTATTCCCATCTCTTTAAGAATTTTCCAGTTTGTTGTGATCTAATCTACACAGTCAAAGGCTTTAGCATAGCTAATGATGCAGAAGTAGATGTTTTTCTGGAATTCTCTTGCTTTTTCTATGATCCAATGGATGTTGGCAATTTGATTACAAACATTTACAAATAATAAGGGGCTTCCCAAGTAGCTCAAATGGTAAAGAATCTGCCTGCTATGCCAGAGACCTGCCTGGGTTTGACCCCTGAGTCAGGAAGATCCCATGGAGAAGGGCATGGCAACCCACTCCAGTATTCTTGCCTTCAGAATCCCATGGACATAGGAACCTGGCGGGCTACTGTTCATGGGGTTGCAAAGTCATATAAAGACAAATCACTCAGTTTAAAAATAGGCAAATGATCTGAATGCTGCTGCTGCTAAGCCACTTCAGTCGTGTCCGACTCTGTGTGACCCCATAGACAGCAGCCCACTGGGCTCCCCCGTCCCTGGGATTCTCCAGGCAAGAACACTGGAGTGGGTTGCCATTTCCTTCTCCAATGCATGAAAGTGAAAAGTGCAAGTGAAGTCGCTCAGTCGTGTCCGACCCTCAGCGACCCCATGGACTGCAGCCTTCCAGGCTCCTCCGTCCATGGGATTTTCCAGGCAAGAGTACTGGAGTGGGATGCTATTGCCTTCTCCGAATGATCTGAATAGGCACTTAAAATAGACTATATTTAAAGAAAATATACAGATGGCCAATAAACACATGAAAAGATGCTCAATACCACTAGTCATCAGGGGAATGCAAATCAGGCCCACAGTAAGCTTCCACTTCACGCCCACTGGGATAGCTATAATGAAAACGTCAGACAGTAACAAGTGTTGATGAGGATGTAGAGAAACGAGAACCCTTACAGACTGTTAGTGGGAATATAAGATGGTGCAGCCACGTTAAACAGTCCAGAGGTTTCTGAAATGGTTAAAAATAGTCACCAGTATTTCCACTCCTAGGGACACACCCAAGAGAAATGAGAACACATGCAAAAAGTTTCACGTGAACATTTATAGCAGCGTTATTCGTAAGAGCCAAAAGGTGTAAATAACCCAATGTCCATTATGAATGGATTTTAAAAATTTGGTGTATTCATACAATGCAGTATATTCAGACATAAAGGGAATGAAGCCCTGACTCATGCTACAACACAAACTTGGAACACACACACTGTGCTAAGAAGCCAGTCACAAAAAAATATGTTGTGCGTTTCCATTTGTAGGAACTGTCCAGGACGGGTACATCCACGCAGATGGAAAGTAGATCAGTGATCGCTTAGAGTCGGGGGACATGGGGGTTAGGGGATGATAGTCAAAGAAACATGGGGGTGTTCTCTCTGAGACAAGACAAATGTTCTAAGGTTGACTAAGGCTATGGTTGTTCACATTTGTGAGTGTACTGAAAACCACTGGGCTGTACATTTTAAATGGGCAAATTGTATGGTGTGTAAATTATTTCTCAATAAACTATTATAAAAATCTTTCAAAGCATTTTAAAAAAAATCAACATTGATTCCCATGGAGAACTGCTCTGAAGGGTTTTGGTTTTCTGGGGAAACTATTTCCTGGAGAAAGCTGCTAGGCCTTGAGCCCCAGCCTGCAGGTGGGAGCCACCGGAGGCCCTGTAGCCTTGGCCGAGCGCGGTCAGGCTCCCTGCCAGCCACCTGCCCCCAGGAGGGGCTTGTCCACACACCCTAGAAGGGGAAGGCAGTCACATGAGACCCTACTCGGCATCTCCAGGCCATGGAAGTCAAGGTGACAGCCCTTGACTTCTGCCTGGGGTGAGGTGTGGTGAGATCCAGGCCCCCCAACCCCGATGCTGGCCCTACCTGGCCCAGGTGGGGCACCTGCCACAGCCCTGGCCTACACTCTGCCTGGTTCCTTTTAAGGCTACTTGTGGAACACACACACACACACACACACACAGGGCTTCTTAACCAAGGTCATTTCCTAAGGTAGGAAAAAACTTTTTCTTAAAGGAAAAAAATTTCCTTTGAGGATTCTTTTAAAAAAAAGGTTCCAATATTTTCAAACCATTCCAGAAGGCTCAGCCCTACTTTTTAAACCTCACAGCCCTGTTTCTTAAGTCTGTTTAAAACCTGTCTCCTTGAGCTGGATATCAGGAATCTCAGGGGATCCCACTATGGCCACAGGGTCTGAGATGCACCGGCACCCCTGGCTCAAGATGCAGCCCCTGAAGCAGCCCCACGGCTTCCTCTCCAGTCCTGCCAGTCCTCAGCACAGCTGCCAGTGGGCCCTTTACAACAGAGGGTGGACCGCCCTCACCGCAGCCCTCCTGGGCCCCCTCAGGGCTGCGGGGACATGTAGTCAGCTGCGTCACCCCACCACATCCTGCTGCCCAAGCCCCAGGGCACTGGCGATCCGGCCTGGGCAGGCAGCCCCTGGACGCAAGCTCCTGCTGGGGCATCACACTCGCGGCCCCCTCTCCCAGAACGCTCTTCTGCAAAACACCTGCTCTACGCCCCTCCCCCAGCTCTTGGCTCCCACCCCTAGAGGGGCGTCCCCGCCTGTCCCGCCTGAAACTAAGACCCCACTCCAACCACCACACACGCACCCTCCTCTCCCTTTCCTGTCATTTCCCCTCCGGTGTTTGCACCGTTTACTAAAGTATGTGCTGTCCTGTGCTTGGTCTCAGGCGTGTCCGACTCTGTGCGACCCCGTGGACTGCAGCCCTCCAGGCTCCTCTGTCCGTGGGATTCTCCAGGCAAGAATGCTGGAGTGGGTTGCCATGCCCTCCTCCAGGGGATCTTCCCGACCCAGGGAGCGAACCCAGGTCTCCTGCACTGCAGGCGGCTTCTTTGCCCCTGAGCCACGAGCGAAGCTTTAATTAGTTAGCTGTGGACTGCCTCCCACCAGTTCACAAGCCCTGGGGGGTGGTACTCATCTTTTTGGATTCCTGCTTCATCCCCTGCACCCCAGCTTTTGAAATCCAAACCTTCAAGGAAAACAGTATTCTTCACTGCACTGTCCACCATGGCGGGGGCCCAGGAACTTGAATGGGAAACAAACCACATCTTTAATACTTTCACTAACTTCCACAAGGTTTAGCTTTTCCCTCCAGGAATGAATATAGACAACAAACCACAGTAGTTTCAGTAGTTCTAGGGTCTTTCTGCAGAGATTTTAAGGTTGTCAATGGTTACCATGACTTCAGAATTCTGGTAACGAGAAGTCCCACTGTCAGATTTTATTTAATGCATCAATACTGAGGAAGCACTTATGGAGCAGCACCAGAAACAGGATTTTTTAAAGTTTCGATAACTATTCAGTATAATTAATTTTCTTTGTAATCCTTTGTATTTTATGCATTAAAAACACTGTTCTGGACTTCCGTGGTGGTCCAGTGGGTAAGAATCTCCCCTCCAATGCAGGGGCCATGAGTTCGATCCCTGGTCCAGGAAGATTCCACGTGCCATGGAGCAACTAAGCCCGAGCAGCACAACTGCTGAGCCCATGCTCCACGGCAGGAGAAGCCACCACCATGAGACGCCTGTGCTCCACGAGGGCGGGCGGCCCCTCTCGCCACAGCTGGAGACGGTCTGTGCCCAGCCACCAAGACCCAGCACAGCCTAAAGACACAAACCAGGCCGCTGCTCCGAGAAGGGGTGTGGGGGCTTCGCCAGGCTGATCCAGGGGTCCCACGCCAGAAAAGACAAATGGCCCTGGGCGGAGGCACCTGTGTCTATGCTGTTCCAGGCACGCACCATGCTTGGGACACAGTCTGAGTCCACGTCAGCCCATTGAGAATTCAGGTTTTTTTCATGATCTGCTACAGTTTTGCTCCACAGCGTACAGATTTTGTGTTCGTTTGTAGTATACACTTTTCCAAGTAACAGAACGAAGAGAAGAGAACTCCTGACTTAGACCAACAACCTCCCTGGGCCAAACTAGGCTCCAGAATTTGCAGGCCTCACTGTGGGCCAGGTCCTGGGCCAACACAACATAGGCATTAAGCAGATAATAATCCATTTTTCTTGCTTTCTTGTAATCCAGGCTTATTGTAAAAATAAAAGCAATGAACATGGATTGGGGAAGACAGGGTTAATCCTCCTTCATCCCAGCTCTGCCTAAACCTCTGCTCTTGCAAAGCAGACTCATTCTTACCAATTGGCTGTCAGTCTTTTTAAACCTTGTTTTAAGGACTTTAGAAACAGACATTTTCATATAGCTTAAGAAAAAACAAACAAACAGCATGGGTCATGATTTGTCTCTTGCTCTGCATCACATTTCCTCAATAGTCTTCCCTGACCATACATGGGGAACCACCTCATTCCTTCCAGAGGGCTTAGAGAACTCTACTTAGTAGAGATGGAAGTACATCTATTCAACCAGCCCTGATAAGTTTCCCATTCTTTGCTACTGAAAACAACGCTATAGCAACAAAACATATACAGTGAAAACAATTTAAAGACATTATTTTTTTTAAAGTTGCTTAAACCTGGAAAACTGAAAACCACAAAACATAATTGAGAAAAGATTAAAAGGTCTAAATAATTATAGAGGTATATCATATTCATGGGTTACAAAAACTATCCTAGAAAGAGGTAAATTCTCCCCAAACACAATAAAGATATCAGCAGGTTTACTTTTGCAGAAACTAAAAAGCTGATTATAAAATTTACATGGACATGCAAAAGGCCAAGGATTATCAGGTAATCTTGGAGAAACTTAGCCTACCAGCTCTCAGTGTTAAGTCGCTCAGTTGTGTCCGACTCTTTGCAACCCCTGGACTGTAGCCTGTGAGACTCCTGTGTCCATGGGATTCTCCAGGCAAGAATACTGGAGTGGGCTGCCATGCCCTCCTCCAGGGGATCATCCCGCCCCAGGGACTGAACCCCGTCTCCCATACTGTAGACAGACTCTCTACCGTCTTAGCCACCAGGGAAGTCCGCCAGCTCTCAGGGTTTCCTTTGGAATGGTAGTAATCACTGTGCAAGGACAGACCAAAAGTCCAGAGACAGAAGCACACGCGTGACAAGGGGAACTGCGTCAGCATGTGGCCCTGGGCTGCCCAGCTGACCCTGGCCTCACACACCACAGAGAAATCAGCTCTACAGAGACCTGAAGTTAAACATGCAAGACAGACCACAGTGCTGCTAGATTAAACACAGGAGAGTGTCTGTAACGTGTGACAGGCAAAGACATACTGAATGACACAAAAGCTTCAGCCATAAAATTAAAACACTGATACATTTCACTACCTAAAGTTCAATTCTTTTCTTCAAAATGATACCTTTGAGAATAAAAAGGCAAGCCACAGTGTGCAAGAAGATATTTACAAGATACACAATCAACAAAAATATAATACAAGAATACAAAGAATATCATTGAGTAAAAGCACATAACTTAATAGAAAGATGGAAAAAGACTTGCAAAGGCAATGCACAAAAAAACCCAGATATTCACATGGCTGATGAATGTAAAAAAGATGTTAAGCACTCATTGGACCATAGAGAAAGCAAGGGAATTCCAGAGAAATATCTACTTCTGTTTCACTAAGTGTTTAACTGTCTGGATCACAAACTGTGGAAAATTCTTCAACATGGGAATGCCAGACCACCTTACCTGTCTCCTACGAAAACTATGTGGGTCAAGGAGCAGCGGTTAGAACTGGACATGGAACAACAGACTGGTCAAAATTGGGAAAGGAGCATGTCAAGGCTCTATATGTTGTCCCCTTGCCTTCTTAACTTTTATGCAGAGTACATCATGCAAAATGCCTTGCTGGATGAATCACAAGCTGGAATCAAGATTGCTGGGAGAAATGTCAATAACTTCAGTTATGTAGATGACACCACTCTAATAGTAGTAAGTAAAGAGGAACTGAGAAGTCTCTTGATGAGGATGAAAGAGGAGAGTGAAAAAGCTGGCTTAAAACATTCAAAAATCTAAGATCATGGCACCCGGTCCCATCACTTCATGGCAAACAGATGGGGAAACAGTGGAAGCAGTGACAGATTTTACTTTCTTGGGTTCCAAAATCACTGCAGATTAAAATACCTTTGCTCCTTGGAAGAAAAGCTATGACAAACCTAGACAGCATATTAAAAAGCAGAGACATTACTTTGCTGACAAAGTTCCATCTAGCCAAAGCTATGGTTTTTCCAGTAGTCATATATGGATGTGAGAGTTGGACTGTAAAGAAAGCTGAGGTCTGAAAAATTAATGCTTTCAAACTGCAGTGCTGGGGAAGATTCTTGAGAGTCCATTGGACTCCAAGGAGATCCAATCAGTCAATCCTGAAGGAAATCAACCCTGAATATTCACTGGAAGGACTAATGCTGAAGCTGATACTCTAATACTTTGGCCACCTGATGAGAAGAGTTGATTCTTTGGAAAAGACCCTGATGCTGGGAAAGATTGAGGGCAGGAGAAGTAGGGGCAGCAGAGGACGAGATGGTTGGATGGCATCACTGAACATAAATCTGAAAATTAAACCACAAAGTGATACCTCCACCAGAATGGCTTTGTGTCAGTGATAATATGAGATCATTATCAGAGGTAAACCACTCACGCGCTGCTGGTGGGGGTGTGACTGGCACACATTCTAGGCAGCATCTGCTATGATGGAGCACTCAGCAACCCCACTGGTATTTTTTTTCAAATGGACTTTACATTTGGATAGGTTTTGCCAAATACTCTCAATCACCAAAACAGAAGAAACACCTATCACTGGAAGCCCCAGTCAGAGCAATCAGGGAAGAAAAAGAAAAAGGCGGCAGAATTGGGAAAAAGAAGTAAAATGTGCTATTTCAGATGACATGATTCTGTGTATAGGAAACCCTAAGACCCCACCCCCAAAACTGATAGATCTAATCAACACATTTGGAAAACTGTAGAATACAAAATCAACAAACAAAAATTAGCATTTCTGCACACTAATGATTATCTAAAAAATAAATAATCCCATTTACAATAGCATCAAAATCAATAAAAAACATAGGCATAAATGAAACCAAGGAGGTGAAAGATTTCTACCCTGAAAATTATTATTGATGAGAGAAAGTGAAGAAGACATAAATATACAAGAAAATATCCTGTGTTCATGAATTGGAAGACTTAATACTGTTAAAATGTTCATACTATGCAAAGCTTTCTACAGGTTCAATGTAACCCCATCTTTGCGTGAAATTCTCCCATGGTATCTCTAATTTTCTTGAAGAGATCCTAGTCTTTCCCAAACTGTTGTTTTCCTCTGTTTCTTTGCATTGTTCCCATAGGAAGACTTTCTTATCTCTCTTGCTATTCTTTGAAACTCTGCATTCAGATGGGTATAGTTTTCCTTTTCTCCTTTGCCTTTAGCTTGTCTTCTTTTCTCAGCTATTTGTAAGGCTTCCTCAGGCAACCATTTTGCTTTTTTGGACTTTTTCTTCTTGGGGATGGTTTTGTCATGGTCTCCAGTACAACATCACAAACCTCTGTCCATAGCTCTTCAGGTAAGTAATCCAAGTCTATGCCCCAACCAGTAATGTTGAAGAAGCTGAAGTTGAACGATTCTATGAAGACTTACAAGATCTCCTAGAACTAACACCTAAAAAAGATGTCCTTTTCATCATAGGGGACTGGAATGCAAAAGTAGGAAGTCAAGAGATAACTGGAGTAACAGAGGAAGTTTGGCCTTGGAGTACAAAACGAAGCAGGGAAAAGGCTAACAGAGTTTTGCCAAGAGAACGCACTGGTCATAGCAAACACCCTCTTCCAACAACACAAGAGAAGACTCTACACATGGACATCACCAGATGGTCAACACCGAAATCAGACTGATTATATTCCTTGCAGCCAAAGATGGAGTCGCTGTATACATTCAATAAAAACAAGACCGGGAGCCGACTGTGGCTCAGATCATGAACTCCTTGTTGCCAAATTCAGACTTAAATTGAAGAAAGTAGGGAAAACCACTAGAGCATTCAAGTATGACCTAAATCAAATCCCTTACGATTATACAGTGGAAGTGAGAAATATATTCAAGGGATCAGATCTGATAGATAGGTCTATATCCAGACCATGGAATACTAGTATTTCATTACAGTATTCCAGTATAAACATATAATGGAATAATGGAACTATTCTGTCATAAAAATAAGGAAATTCTGCCACTTGTGACAATATGGATAGACCTTGAGGGCATTATGCTAAGTGAAATAGGTCAGAGAGAGAAGACAAATACCGTCTCCTGATATGACCAGACTCATAGAAACAGATCAGATTTGTGGTTGCCAGAGGACTTGGGGAACTGGATGAAGGCAGTCAAATGGTACAAACTTCCTTTTTATAAGTTGTAAGATAAATGAGTTCTCAGGACATAATATGTAATATGCTGACTATGGCTAATAATACCTTTTTTTCCCCTGCAGTAGAAGCAAGGGGTCCTAACCATTGGCTCACCCAGGAATTCCCAACAATATCGTTTTGTATATTTGAAAGCTGCTAAGAGAGTCTTAAACATTCTCATCAAAAGGAAAAAATACTGTTTTTAATTATGTGAAGTGACAGATGTTAAAGTTATTGTAATATTTCACAACATACACATACATCAAATCATGCTTATACACAAACGTATACAACATTATATAGTCAAGGCTATGGTTTTTCCTGTGGTCACGTATGGATGTGAGAGTTGGACTGTGAAGAAGGCTGAGCACCAAAGAATTGATGCTTTTGAACTGTGGTGTTGGAGAAGACTCTTAAGAGTCCCTTGGACTGCAAGGAGATCCAACCAGTCCATTCTGAAGGAGATCAGCCCTGGGATTTCTTTGGAAGGAATGATGCTAAAGCTGAAACTCCAGTACTTTGGCCACCTCATGCGAAGAGTTGACTCACTGGAAAAGACTCTGATGCTGGGAGGGATTGGGGGCAGGAGGAGAAGGGGATGACAGAGGATGAGATGGCTGGATGGCATCACTGACTTGGTGGACGTGAGTCTGAGTGAACTCCGGGAGTTGGTGATGGATAGGGAGGCCTGGCGTGCTGCAATTCATGGGGTCGCAAAGAGTCGGACACGACTGAGCGACTGATCTGATACAACATTATATGTCAGTTGTGTCTCAATAAAACTGCAAAAATGAAAAAAAGAAAATACACATTTCACCATACCTCCATTCATAATAATTCATCCCTTTGCAATTAATTTATTGTCATAAAAGGGCTTCCCAGTAATAAAGAATCCACCTGCCAATGCAGGAGATGTGGGTTCAAACCTTGGGTCAGAAAGATCCCCTGGAGAAGGAAATGCCAACCTGCTCCAGTGTTCTTGCCTGGAGAAGTCCACAGACAGGAGTCTGGTGAGCTACAGTTCATGGGATCACCAAGAGTTGGACATGGATGAGTATGCCGGGTACATTGTCATAAAGGATAAATAGTTTATGATTCCACTTCTATCAGGAACCCAGAAGAGTCAAATTTATAGAAACAGAAAGTTGATTGATGGTGGCTGCCAGGGGCTGGGGAGGCAGGAGAGAGTCACTGCTTAACGAGGATGAAGCATCAACTTTGCAAGATGAAGTCTGGAGATGGATGGTGGTGAATGTTGCTCAGTGATGTGAATATTGACTCCCACTGAACTGTACTCTTGGCAATGGTTAACATGGCAAATGTTACGTATATTTAAGCCAATTAAATTTTAAGAAAATTATTGAGTGCCTGTTAGGTGCCTGGCACTGTTCTTCATGCTGGGAATACAGCTGTGAATCAGAGATGAACGTTTCCTGGTCCAAAGACTTATATTCTATAAAACCTGTAATCCAGGTGAGTTGTTATTAGTCACCATTTTTGCTAATATAATTGGTGACCATGGTATCTTACTGCTTTAACTGGCATTCTTAATTGCTAGTAGGCTTAGTATATTTTCATATGTTTATGCACCCTTTGTATTTCTTCTGTGAAGTGCCTGTTGATAGCATTTGCTTGTATCTTCTATTGGGTTGTTTGCCTTTTTCTTATTAACTTGTAAGAGCCCTTTGTATATGATGGCTGTTTCTGCTTTTGTCTATTTATAGCTTCCCTGGGACTTCCCTGTGGCTCAGATGGTAAAGAATCTGCCTGCAATGCAGGAGACTCGGGTTCAATCCCTGGGTCAGGAAGATCCCCTGGAGAAGGGAATGGCTACCACCCCAGTATTCTTGCCTGGAGAATTCCCTGGACAGAGGAGCCTGCAGGGCTACAGTCCATAGGGTCTTAAAGAGTCAGACATGACTGACTGACTCTCACATATAAACACATACACACACACCCCCCCCCCCCCCCCGACAGCTCAGTTGGCAAAGAATCTGCCTGCAATGCAGGAGACCCTGGTTTGATTCCTGGGTTGGGAAGATCCACTGGAGAAGGGACAGGCTACCCATTTCAGTATTCTTGAGTTTCCCTTGTGGCTCAGCTGGTAAAGAATCCACCTGCAATGTGGGAGACCTGGGTTCGATCCCTGGGTTGGGGAAATCCCCTGGAGAAGGGAAAGGCTACCCACTCCAGTACTCTGGCCTGGAGAATTCCATGGACTGTATAGTCCATGGGGTCACAAAGAGTTGGACACAACTGAGCAACTTCCACTTTCACTTTTCAGGTTGCAAATTATGTGGTAGTTTGAACCTCCTTTGGCATTGCCTTTCTTTGGGATGGGAATGAAAACTGACCTTTTCCAGTTTTGTGGCCACTGCGGAGCTTTCCAAATTTGCTGGCATATTGAGTGCAGCCCTTTCATACTATCATCTTCTAGGACTTGAAATAGCTCAACTGGAATTCCATCACCTCCACTAGCTTTGTTCATAGTGATGCTTCCTAAGGCCCACTTGACTCCATACTCCAGGGTGTCTAGCTGTAGGTGAGTGATCACATCATTGTGGTTATCTGGGTCATTAAGATCTTTTTTGTACAGTTCTTCTGTGTCTTCTTGCCACCTCTTCTTAATATCTTCTGCTTCTGTTAGGTCCATATCGTTTCTGTCCTTTATTGAGCCCATTTTTGCATGAAATGTCCCCTTGGGATCTCTAATTTTCTTGAAGAGATCTCTGGTGTTTCCCATTATATTGCTTTCATCAGCTTAGCTTTGGGTTTCTCCTCAGCCGCATCCCTGCTTCTGGGCACCTGTAGGTCAATCTTTTTCTTTTATGGTTTCTGGGGCTTTGCTTCAGATGATAGTTTGCATCCCAAGATTTACAAGCAGAATTCATGTATATTTTATCCTTGTGCTCTGAGCGCTCCCCTTTACCCCTGCTCCCAAGCAGAGCCTTCTGGGTAGTGGTCCCATGGCCGCTGTCCGACACCTACTTGCAGGAGGTCTCTGCACTTGGACAGCTGCCCAGGCAGGAGATGGCACCCTGGCCTCCTTTTCAACATCAAGGTGACAGCTCCTTCCCTGGGCATGGGGCTGCTCCTGGGTAGCTGGTTTGGAGCTAGGCTGGATGGCAGTCCTTGCCACCGTGGTCAGGGTGCCAGGCTCGGCCACAGGCAGGGTGCCAAGCTCAAACAGCACATTCTGCAGAGTGGGTCCATCCAGCATTTCTTCCCTTCTGTGTGGCCATTCACGCCTGATTTTCCCAGACCAGCATTTGCTGTGAACTGGTTCAGGCAGTAATAGTCCAAAGGGAGATACAGGCTCAGAGGAGCTTCAACAAGGCGAGTGGGCCTTCAGGAGGCCATGCTGACCCGCCTCTGCCCATCTCCCCTCAATAAGGCCCGGGAAGCAGGCCATACAAAGCGGGTGAACGCCACACGAAGGCCAGAGGGTCACACAAGCGGAATCAGACCAGAAGTAGCCTTTACAGATGGCTTCCGTCCAGTCTGACAACATGCACTTAGGTTCCCTCCCTGTCTTCTTGTGGCTCGATGGCTCATTTCTTTTCAGGGCTGAGTACTACTCCATCATCTGCATGCACCACAGTCCCCTCAGCCATCTGTCTGCTCCAGGTCATCCTGGTTGCTTCTGAGTTTCGGCAGCTGCGGATAAAGCTGCCGTAGGGTGCCCAGGCAGGTTTCTGTGTTGACACGCACTTTCAGCTCTGTGGGTAGAAACCAAAGAGCATGACTGCTGAATTGGGTGGTGAGAGAAAGCTCGGGTCTGCGAGGTGCTGCGACTGTCTTCTGAGTGGCCACGGCGCCTCCATCCCCCCACAGGGTGCCACCAGCAGGAGCCAGGCCTCATGTCCGTCTGCACCGAGGGGCTAAAGCTTCACAGACGGGGGAGGCCAGCCTAGCCTGGAAGAGGCCCAGACCTGGCAGGAGCTCAGGGCACAGTAGGAGCTCCAGCGCAGTGAATGGAAAACACCCGAAACCTGCCCTTGGCACTGAGTCCTGGGGCACTCAGTGGAGGGGTGGGGGCTCAGTCCATACAGATCCCCCCCAATTCCTCCACAAGCCAGACTCCGAGCCCAGCACTTCTGAAGAGCAGGGACAGGTCCAGGCGTGGCTGGGGTTTAACGTCACAGGACCTGGTCAGGGTCCAGGGATGAGCCGGGGCCCTAGGAAACCCTGAGACGAGACCCCCGCCTCCAAGATGGAGCCAGCATCACCCCGGCAGGGGCAGCCCGAAGGACAAGCGAGGCCTGGCCCCTGGGACCCCTGTAACATGCCACACCCCTGCGACGTGTTAGGGGCACTGGGCAGCTTCTCTGGGACCTTGGGTGGCTTTCGGCCACTTCTTGCCAAGGTCTGATCTGTGCAGGGAAACAGAGAAAAGCAAAGAAATTAAATGAATTTCTTTTTTCAGTTTTTATGGGCCGGTAAGGTATCTCCACCTGATGCGAAGAGCTGACTCATTGGAAAAGACCCTGACACTGGGAATGACTGATGGCAGGAGAAGAGGGCGACAGAGGATGAGATGGTTGGATGGCATCACCAACTCGATGGACATGAGTTTGGGTGAACTCCGGGAGTTGGTGATGGACAGGGAGGCCTGGCGCGCTGCAGTCCATGGGGTCGCAAAGGATCAGGCATGACTTAGCAACCGAACAACAATGAAAGCATCTCCTTGACAAAAGTAAGCTTCTCACGAGGCAGTTACAGAGCAGCTTAGGAAGCGCAGATCATCAGGAAAGGCGTTTCTGCCGGGGTCACTGGAGATATTAGGGGTGGGGGCTTGGACAGAGGCAGAGACACAAATACATGAGACACCTGCAAAGCCCAAGTCGTACTGGACCCTGGAAAGCGGCCAACAGGATGTTCTGCTGCGTTATAAATGCTAAGGGCCCCACCTGAGCACAGAACTCCGTCACAAATGCCATGTGCTTGATGTGACTCCGCCGACAGCCGGAGGAGCTAGAAGATGCCACAGGAAGCCCTCTGGAGCATCAGACAGAAGCAATCTGTCAACAGGTGTCCCGCCTCTGACGGCCCTGGCAGGCACCCAGAGCCAACCGCTTAGGTAACAGACTACAAGGTTTGCAGCTGCAGAGAACTGGAAAAATTAACTGCGTTTCATGAAACGACCACAGGTTGCCAGACGGAAGCCACACTTCATGGCCGGCTTTCCTTCCACGTGTAGTCGTGGCAGCGGCATCGGCACGTCGGGAGGAGGAGCGCGTTCCCGGGCGATGCCTGCAGCCTCCCCGCCCGCGCTCAGGGGCCAGTGCGGCGGGAGGGCTGAGAGGGGGTTCATTTTTACCCCTAATGGATTCGCACAATGACCAGCCTCTTCATTCTCCTAAAGCCCAAGCCCTAATGATCGTGGTGTCTGGGGCCCTAGGGGTACAGCTGCAAACACCACACCATGCTGCTTTGCCTTGTGAGACGTACTTTCCTTCTAAGAGGAGATGACTCCTCTGCTCCAGGTCTGCACACGCTCAGGCCTCTGGGGGTGAGTACACACCCCACTCCCCTCCCCCCGTGTGCAGAGCCCTGGGGTGGGGCTGCTCTGACCCCACGTGGGAGGGAACGATGGAGCCTGGGGCACTCAGGGTTTGCTCCATCCTGGGGGCTGTCGAGAGGCAGATGTGGGCAGGAGCCAAGCCAGCGCCAGCTGGGATGGAGAGAGTGATTCTGACCGTTGCTTTTTTTTCCTAGAACTTTCCTAATCAGAATGGATCTTACTGTCAAGAAGGCTAGCGGCCATCAGAGGTGAGCTACAGCCAAGGCAATTTCCTGGCCACATGGATGGTGGGCCTGGTGCACTTGGACTTGATTTTTTTTTTTTTTTTAGTCAAACAGGAATCAATATTTAAGATTATGCAATGTCCGTACCAGCCCGAAGTAGCTGCCAACCCAAGGACAAGGGCTGGATAATTTACAAGGCAAGGAATCCATTCTTTTTGAGAGGGGGTAGGGGAAAAAAAAATCAAGATTTAAGCTTTTTATCCTGGGCTGAACTTTTCTCCTCCATTCTTAATGGCAGCAGACATAAATAAACCATCCATTTTGTTTTGTATGAACAGTCTGGACTGTGCAGACACTCAGGAACAGACAGGCTGCAGGTCGGAGCCGTGACTGCCTTGTAAACAGCACACATTTACATGTTCCCAGCCTATAGTCACGGAGCCTGATCTGAACCTGTCCTCCTATTCTTCTGCCCTATGATGGGCAAGAGAAAGCTTTTTTATTGTCAGCGACTAATGGGTCTGTCCCATATTTTTAATGTGAAGATCAAACATTTATAAATGCCTCGTCAATAGCATCCCATAACCTGACCCTCCCAAAGCCGCAGATATGGGCCGCGCTCACTCACAGGTCAGAGATTGTAGGTCGCGGGAGCCGAGCTCGCTGCACCTGTGCTCACCAGGGTCTGGCCTGCTGTTTATTTACGGGGCAGGGCCTGTTCTTCAAGAAGCCCTCATCAGGGTCAGAATAAGCTCCCTTTGTCCCCAGTTACCTGGATCACTGGCCTCTGCCACCCCAGGGGTGACCCCCAGGTGACCTACCTGGACGCTGCCCATCACGGGGTGTCCCGGGGGATGTCAGGAGGCACTGTGTCCTCCCCGCCGCCTGGAACTGAAGGGCAGGAAGAGATGGCCTTTGAGGGAAGCACCAGCTGGGGGCTGCATAGAGGTCTGGCTGGAGTCCTGGGGAGGCCGGGACGCCAACCTTTTCCTCCTGGGCCATTAACCACCCAAACTGGGTGGCAGAGCCCAGCTGTGATGGAGTTGGGGGGGACTCGGGCCATGGCATGGGGGCCGGTGATGGGGGTGGACGGGGGAGTGCAGGGCACAAGGGGGGCCACGCCCTCCGGCCAGTGTGACTCTGCAGGGGGACAGTGGCTGGGTCAGTATCACTGAGTCACAACGTCATCAATACCATTCCTGCTGGGAAAGCCCTGCAGGGACTTGGAGGAAAAAGCCAGGGTATACACAACACTGTCTGCTCTCCACTCAGACAAGCGGACGGGACGGGAGCTCACCTCCCTTCCCTGATGCCCGTTTAAGGCGGGGGGCTCCCTCCCTCGGTGCCCCCGGCAGCCCCCAGGCGGATGGATGTGCCTGGCTGCTCGGGGTGGGGCGCAGTGCTCGGCACTCAGACCTGGGGCCTCGAGGGGTGACTGCGAGCTCCGCAGAGGTGAGCAGCATCCACACAGGGGCTCTGCAAATGCTCAAGTGCGGCATGATTGAGACTAGTCTTGTTTCCACACGTGACTCCCGTCCTTTCTCAGAACGAGCCAGAGACTATCCAGGTAGGCAGGACCCTGCAAGACAGATGCAGGAGACCACCGCGGGGCTGGAATCCTGGGGGGGTGTGCATCCCCCGTCCCACCGGACAGCAAGCCAAGCCCCCGGGAGGTGGGCCAGGTCCCGGGGCTCTCACCTGGACACCCCGCCGGCAAGAGAAGGGCTGTGATTCCTGTCCTGAGAGAGGAGCTGGAGGGCTGGAGCCCTGCTGCCCACCGTGAGGCCCTGAGGTGGTGACACTGGCCTCACGGAGATGGAGTCGCTGGCCGCCCGCGGGGAGGCAGCCTGGGGGGCCGCCCGCGGGGAGGCAGCCTCGGGGGGCCGCCCGCGGGGAGGCAGCCTCGGGGGGCCATGCCGGCGCGGGGGGGCCCGACTCGGGGGACGCCGGCTCCCGTCTGCACCGCGATGGTGATGAACGCGTATTGATTTCTTTAGAGCCTCTCTGGAGCCCCAGAGCACTTCATGCACTTATCGGAAAGTGCCTGAGACCAAATTGAAGACGGGCCCAACGAGGAGAATCAATCCAAATGCAGAGGGCGGCTCACGGCTTCGGAGCAAACGGGGAGAGACCACAGGTCCTCAGCCCGCCCAGCTCCCAATGCTTAAGGCAGACACTCTGCCCCTCTGTTCTGTAGCTGGCTGCTGCCTCACAGGAAAACCCAAATTAAGACGTTAGTGTCTGTACACTGGCAGCAGACGGTGGGCCTTCGGGGAATGGCTGCAGGGGTTCTGCAGACTCACGGGGGGTGGCACCCTGAGCCCCTCAGCCACCAGCCTCCTGGGGGCCAATGCCCTTCCCCACAGCTGCCTGCCCTGGGGTCCCACCCCAGACCCCACAGGCTGCCCTGGGCACTCACTCGACACCCAGACTCTCAGAAAACAAAACCATCTTCTAAAACCTTTCTACCTGGAACCAGTTTCGGACTTCCAGGACAGAAGCACGCAGCACACACCCACCACCCCTCGCCCGGACCGACCTCCTGCCGTTTTCTCGGAGCCTCTTGGGAGGGGCACAGGGAGGGCGTTCACCCCAGACCCTCAGGGTGCATCTCAGCAGTGAGGACGCATTACTCGGTCACCTCAGCAATGTCCTACCCACATCGCCCCCTGGTCTAGGACCCGGTCCAGGAGCAGGGCTGCAGTCGGATGCCCTCTTTAGTCTCCTTTCATCTGAAATGTTCTCAGCGCCTCTGTCTTTTTGGACATTGATGCTTTTGAAGAAAGCTCCATGTTTGCACGGCAGCTCTACCCCTGGGCTGCTGGGCCAGAGGTACCCACGGTTCCTCCTGGAGACACAGGGACCAGCTCCGCCTCGGTCGTCTCCGTGTGGCCACGTGGGTTCGGAGCCCATAGACAGCAGCACCGCTGCTGAAGGGGTCAGGCCCACGACCGCCCACTTGAAGGCGCTCCCGGAGCGGGCGTGGGGCGGGCAGAGGGCTCATGTCTCTCTGTGCCACAGGTTTTGGACGTTAGCCCCTTGACTCAAGGCTCAGGCGACCAGCTCCCATGAGTCTCACCTGCAGCCTCACCAATGAGCACAGATGCTGAGTCTGCTTCACCTGTGGCTGACAGCAAACTTGACAAGTTCAGTTCAGTCGCTCAGTCGTGTCTGACTCTGTGACCCCATGAACCGCAGCACGCCAGGCCTCCCTGTCCATCACCAACTCCTGGAGTTCACCCAAATCTGTGTCCACTGAGTCGGTGATGCCATCCAACCATCTCACCCTCTGTTGTCCCCTTCTCCTCTTGCCCTCAATCTTTCCCAGCATCAGGGTCTTTTCAAATGAGTCAGCTCTTTGCATCAGGTGGCCAAAGTATTGGAGTTTCAGTTTCAACATCAATCCTCCAATGAACACCCAGGACTGATCTCCTTTAGAATGGACTGGTTGGATCTCCTTGCAGTCCAAGGGACTCTGAAGAATCTTCTTCAACACCACAGTTCAAAAGCATCAATTCTTTGGTGCTCAGCTTTCTTTATAGTTCAACTCTCACATCCATACATGACTACTGGAAAAAACACAGCCTTGACTAGATGGACCTTTGTTGACAAAGTAATGTCTCTGCTTTTTAATATGCTGTCTAGATTGGTCAACTTTACAAATATCAACATTAAAAGTGATCTCCTTTTGTTCTTGGGAGCATCTTCCCCACGGAGGCCTGCAAACAGCTTCACAGGCCCTGGGGGGAAAGCCCTTGGAGGCAGAGCAGCCCCTGAACAAAGCTGTCCACTGACCCTTCCTTGCCTCTGGTAACACGTGGGGAAAGAGCTGGGAGTGGAAGGAGGAAGCAGGATGCACTGTGTGTGGTGCAGAGTCTGTAGACCAAACAGTCGACGCTGACCAGCCAGGCCTGGCCCTGTGGCTCCTGGGTGGGGCCTCTCACCAGGGCACTGTGCCCTCGGGGGCTCAGTGCCCCCCAGGCAGCTGGGGCCCCCCATCTTGTGTGTGCAGAGCAAGCAGGGCCTCGGGGACGGGTGCTCCAGGCTGAGTCTGGGGTCCGCACGGGGCTTCCGTCGTTGCAGGGCCAGGCTGGGGCTTCAAGGCCCGTGGGCCAGCGACTCTGCCCAGCCTCCGTTTGCAGCTCCACTTTGGGGAAGGGGCCCTGAAGGACACATTCGTCTGAGATCACATAGTCCCCTTCAGAAGAAGAGAAGGGAAAGGAGGGCCCGGGGGCATGGGGGTCATGGAGAGAGGGCTGAGAGCCAGCAAGCCACTGGTTGATGGAGATGAGCACACACTCGTTCCCGAAACTGGCCGCCGCCACCCTGTGACCTTAGACCCCAGAGGGCAGGCGGCCGGGCAGTCCCCGGGCAGAACTGCACTTTCAGTTGCCACCATCCGGAGGCTCACACAGGGAAGAGGCTCCCCTCCAAGAAGCGACCTTCCTCACTATGCTCTGTGATGGACCCAGAGAGGGAGGCTGAGCATGTGAAGAGGAGTGGACGTGGAGATCCTCCAGGCCCTGGAAAACCAGGCAGCTGAGAAACACCTGGCCTGCCGGCACTTCCCGAATTCCTCGGAGACGTGAGTTCGCCATGACTGCCTGTGAGCCGCGGGGTCCGCGTCCCCTTCTCTTAGAGCCATCACCCTGGGATCCCTTGGACCGGCGACAGGACTGAAGGAGTCTCTGGGAGCCCAGGAGCCCCAGTCTCCAGCTGGTGCGTCATCTGCTTTGCCCTTTGGACACACGGACCCGAGGCCCCCGCATGAGGGAGCCTTGGGGACCCGGGGGCACAGGGGAGAATGGAGGCACCCCGTCCACAGGAGCAGCAACGGCTGGACACATGAGTCGGGCCATCCTGGGCCCCCTACCCCAAGGACCCTTGAGCTCAATGTACCACATGAGTAAGAAGAGCCCAGTCAACCCACAGAAACACGTGAAATAGCAGATCACAGCTGGTTTAAGTGTTTGGGTGGCTTGTTACATGGTAAAGCCTAAAATGGAAATTAACATCTGGAATTGGGAGGGAGCTGATGTAACAAAAGCCTGGAACAGGAAGCACTGATTTTAGGCAGCAGGTGGAGGCTGGAAAGGTATTCAGGGGACTTTTAGGAGAGTTGGCTGCGCTGTGAGGGATGACTGTCAGAGCTGGAGAAAGAGTGATTTGTATCAGGTGGTGTCAGAACTGGGGGTAGCACCATCAGGAGAAGTTGACTTGGAGAACAGAAACGTATTTAAAGCACCTGGGGCTTCCCTGGTGGCTCAGAGGTTAAAGTGTCTGCCTTCAGTGCGGGAGACCCAGGTTTTATCCCTGAGTCGGGAAGATCCCCTGGAGAAGGATATGGTAACCCACTCCAGTATTCTTGCCTGGAGAATCCCATGGATGGAGAAGCCTGGTAGGCTACAGTCCATGGGGTCACAAAGAGTCAGACATGACTGAACGACTTCACTATACTATATACAAGTACACATTAAAGTATTTCTAGGTAGGCTGTTTAAAGTGTTAATTAGCTTCCTATAGCTGAATAGGATAAGACATAGAATGTAGGGATGAGCTTTAAATCCCCAAACAGGACTTCCATGGTGGTCTGGTGGTTAAGAATCTGCCTGCCACTGCAGGGGACACAGGTTTGATCCCTGCTCCAGGAAGATTCCACATTCTGCAGAGCAACTAAGCCCATGTGCCACACCTACTGAAGCCACATGCCGGGAGCCCGTGCTCCACGATAGGAGAAGCCGCCTCAAGAGCCCAGGCACCACAACTAGAAAGAGCTCTGCTTGCCACGACTAGAGAAAGCCCACACAGCAACGGCGGCCCGGCACAGCCAGAGAGCGACACGTAGAAAGCAAAAGCACTTCCAGATTCAACGTCAGCAAAATATTTCTAAATTAACAAATGGCTTCACAGTAAATACTGAATCGAGGGTACGAGTCTAAACCTTAGCCAGATTCAAAGAAGTGTCTTATAGACCCTCTCAACAAGAAAAAGAGGGCTTCTGAAAATCTGAGGGGTGTTGTCTCACAGAATCCTGACACAGCCAAAGCAGAGAGGGGTTTGCCTTGAAAAGAATTATAGTTGTGACTTTGGTGGGGGGCAGAGAGAAAGCTCCTGTAAGACTCACAGGAGACCTACAAAAATTTTAAGAGAATTATATTAACAACAGCACTGCCAGCTGCATTAAGGGAGGGGCTGCTGACCCCACTCAAAATGAAAACGTGATTCTGGGTCTCTAGATTCCTATGAGCAGCGAGAGGACAGAGGAAGTGGCTGATCTGCAAATGCAGGTCATTTTGATGGAAAGCAGCAGGAGAGAGCAGAGCAAGAGGACACTGGAGAGAAGAAGCCCCTACGGGGGCAGAAAGTGGCCTCAGTTAAGGAACAGCTCCTACTCCCAGAGTAGGGGCTCTGACAACTTGGCCCATCTGGTCTCAGAACTGGGAAGGACTGGGCATTTCCATGCGTCTCATGTTCCTCCTCTTTTTTATGGGAGTGACTGTCGTGGGCATCCTGGCTCTGTGGGGTAACTTGTTTTGTTAGCTTGCAGATCTGTGAATCAAGAGGGGTCATACCAGGGAAGCTCTGTACTTATATCTAGATGGACCTGATGCAGATGATGAGGGCCTAGACTATGAGTCTGTTGCCCAACTTGGAATATGCCTTTTCAGTATTCTGGGATGGGAGAAGTAATACACCACAGGTAGGAAGAAAATAAGTAATTTGTGACAGACTGTTTCATGGACACAAACTCCTCCTTCACGGAAGACAAGCCGCTGTGCAAATGAAACTCTGCCGTGGTGCCCATACATTTCTCAACTGTGTTAAATCGGTGCTCCTCTGGGGATCTTGCCTTGGTCAGTAGAATGTGGCAGAAGTGATACCGTGTGCATTCTGAGCTTAGGCTTCACAGGGCCTTAGGACTCCTGCTCTGCCCTCCTGGAGTACACCTGAGACCAGGAAGCTCGTCTGACCTACAGGAGGATGAGAAGTCACATGACTAAGAACTGAGGCGCTTCAGTCAATGGCCAGGGCCAAGCATGAAGCACGTGAGCAAGGCTAACTCGTGTTCCAACCTGACTTCCTGCCAGCTAACTGCAGCCATGGGGTGGGGGCAGAGGCAACAGTAGAGGAAGTAACCAGCCAGCCTACGGCAAAGTGGGAAACAGTAAACTCCTATTGTTTGGGGCTTCCCTGGTGGCTCAGTGGGAAAGAAACTGCCTGCAATGCGGGAGTTTCAGGAGATGCAGGTTTGATCCCTGGGTCAGGAAGATCCCTTGGAGGAGGGCATGGCAACCCACTCCAGTATTCTTGTCTGGAGAATCCTGTGGACAGAGGTGCCTGGAGGTCTCCAGTCCGTAGGGCCACAAGGAGTTGGACATGACTGAAGCGACTTAACACACACTTGTTTTAAGCCACTAAATTTCCAGACAACTTCTTAAGCAGGCATAGAAAAGAGTCACATCCAGCAGTCGTGCTTACTCACTCAGAGGTGTCCAACTGTTTACAACCCCATGGACTGGACTGGCCAGGCTCCTCTGTCCATGGGATTCTCCAGGCAAGAACACTGGAGTGGGGTGCCATTTTCTTTTCCAGGGGAACTTCCCAACCCAGGAATCAAACCAGTGTCTCCTGCATCACAGGCAGGTTCTTTACCATCTGAGCTACCCGGGAAGCCCAATATCTAACATGACTGATGAAAAACCAAAAACGAACATGAAATACTAATACCAGGAGTGAGGAAAAGACACTGCACATTAAGGAGCTGCTAAAGGGCTACTGCGAAGTTCATTATGCCCAAAACTTAATGACTTAGAGAAAATGGAAAAGTTCCTCGAAATATAAAACTGACACAAAACAAACAGAAAAGGTAAATAGCCTCACATCAGTTTAAAAACTGCATCTGTAATTAGCGATCTCTCACAGAGAAAACTCCAGGCGCAAGAGGGCTTCACTGGTAAACTCTACAAAATACTTGAAGGAGAAATAAGACAAATTTCATATAAATTCTTTCAGTGAAGAAAGTGGAAGCATTTTCCAACACATGTTATAAGTGCAGCATAAATCTGATACCAAAACTTAAGAAAACGAAAGAGGAAAGAAAATTGAAAGCCAGTATCTTTCTTGACCAGAGACACAAAAATCATTCAGAAAATATTAGCAAATTAAATTGGTAACATAAGAGAATACATCATGACTGAGTTTGTTCTACGAATGCAAGGTAATTTTAACATTTGAAGATCAACTGTAATTCACCACATTAGCAGAGTAAGGAGAACAACCATCGAATAAATCTCAGTAAGTACAGGAAAAGCATTTGATAAATTCAAATCATTCATTATGAAAACTCTCAGCAAACAAGGAATGGAATGAAACTCCTCAATGAGATAAAAGGCATCTATGAGAAACCTACAGCTAACAACATGCTCAGTGGCAATGACCTGAGTGTCTTCTCCCCAAGATGGGGGCCACGGCAAGAAGGCTTTTTTTCTCACTTTTATTCACTTGACTGGAGGTCATAACCAGTGAGAAAAGATAAGCAAAAGAAACAAAAGACATAAAAAAGGAGAGAAGTAAAAGTCTTTCCTTCTCCACAGATGACATGATTATATATGGAAAAAATCCTCAATAACCTAAAAGAAAACCACCAGGATAAGTTAGTAAAATTTTCAAGTGTGTGAAATTCAAGGACAAACTAAAATGTTAATTGAGTCAAGGTCATGAAAGAAAAGGAAGGTGTGAGAAACTGTCGAAAACCGGAGGCGGCTAAGGAGATGTAGTGAGTAAATAGAAACGTGGCGTCTGGATTGGATTCTTGATCAGAAGAGGAACACTCGTGGGGGAGCTGGGCAGGTCCGAGTCAAGTCTGTAATTCAGTTAATAGTATTTACCAATGTCAGTTTTGACAACTGTACCGCTATTAACATTACGGGAAACTTAACATTATGCAGTTATAGCAAACTGGATCCTGGTCCAGGGCATACGGAAACTCTGTACTAGCTTCGCAACTGTTTTTTAAGTCTAAAGTTATGCCAAAATAGTATCACTGGAAACATCGCTGGAGGCTTCTGGAAGGAGACAGAAGCAACATGGCTCGGGCTGCAGCTACTCTACCAGGCCGGGTTCCCGTGTGCCTGGAAGCTGTTACTGAGAGCTCAGCCCTCGAACTTCCTTCCAACCACTCTGCAGCTACTTAATACTCTGTAATAGATCTCTTGCTTAAACAGCAAAAGGCATGGCTAAGAAAATGAAAACGCACGATGCAGACCAGGAAGTCAAAGTAAAACCACCATGAGATTTCACTCCACATGCACTTACCGGCAGGATTATGAAGAATGACAATCCTAGTTCAGTTCAGTTGTTCAGTCATGTCCGACTTTGCAACCCCATGGACTGCAGCACGCCAGGCCTCCCTGTCCATCACCACTCCTGGAGCTTACTCAAACTCACGTCCATTGTGTCAGTGACGTCATCTAACCATCTCTTCTTATGTCAATCCCTTCTCTTCCCGCCTTCAATCTTTCCCAGCATCAGGGTCTTTTCCAATGAGTCGGTTCTTCGCATCAGGCAGCCAAAGCATTGGGGTTTCAGCTTCAGCATCAGTCCTTCCAATGAATATTCAGGACTGATATCCTTTAGGAAATAAACTGGTTTGATCTCCTTGCAGTCCAAGGGACTCTCAAAGAGCCTTCTCTAACACCACAGATCAAAAGCATCAATGCTCAGCTTTCTTTATAGTCCAGCTCTCACATCCATACATGACTACTGGAAAAACCATAGCTTTGACTATATGGAATTTTGTTGGCAAAGTAATGTCTCTGCTTTTGAATATGTTATCTAGGTTGGTCAAAGCTTTTCTTCCAAGGAGCGTCTTTTAATGACTGCAGGCACCATCTGCAGTGATTTTGGAGCCGAAAAAAAATAAAGTCTCTCACTGTTTCCATTGTTTCCCCATCTATTTCCCATGAAGTGATGGGACCAGATGCTATGATCTTCGTTTTCTGAATGTTGAGCTTTAAGCCAACTTTTTCACTCTCCACTTTCACTTTCATCAAGAGGCTTTTGAGTTCCTCTTCACTTTCTGCCATAAGGGTGGTGTCATCTGCATATCTGAGGTTATTGATATTTCTCCCGGCAATCTTGATTCCAGCTTGTGCTTCTTCCAGCCCAGTGTTTCTCATGATGTACTCTGCAGAGAAGTTAAATAAGCAGGGTGACAATATAGAGCCTTGACGTACACCTTTTCCTATTTGGAACCAGTCTGTTGTTCCATGTCCAGTTCTAACTGTTGCTTCCTGACCTGAATATAGGTTTCTCAAGAGGCAGGTCAGGAGGTCTGGTATTCCCATCTCTTCCAGAATTTTCCAGTTTGTTGTGATCCACACAGTCAAAGGCTTTGGCGTAGTCAACGAAGCAGATGTTTTTCTGGAACTCTCTTGCTTTCTTGATTATCCAACGGATGTTGGCAATTTGATCTCTGGTTCCTCTATCCAGCTTGAACATCTGGAAGTTCATGGTTCATGTATTGTTGAAGCCTGGCTTGGAGAATTTTGAGCATGACTTTACTAGCGTGTGAGATGAGTGCAATTGTGCGGTCGTTTGAGCCTTCTTTGGCATTGCCTTTCTTTGGGATTGGAATGAAGACTGACCTTTTCCAGTCCTGGGGCCACTGCTGAGTTTTCCAAATCTGCTGACACACTGAGGGCAGCACTTTCACAGCATCATCTTTCAGGATCTGAAACAGCTCAACTGGAATCCCATCACCTCCACTAGCTTTGCTCGTAGTGGTGCTTCCTAAGGCCCACTTGACTTCGCATTCCAGTATGTCTGGCTCTAGGTGAGTGATCACAGCATCGTGGTTATCTGGGTCATGAAGATCTTTTTCTGTATAGTTCTTCTGTGTATTCTTGCCACCTCTTCTTAATATCTTCTGCTTCTGTTTGGTCCATACCACTTCTGTCCTTTATTGTGCTCATCTTTGTATGAAATGTCCCCATTGCACCTCTAGTTTTCTTGACGAGATCTTGATTCTTTCCCATTCTATTGTTTTTCTCTATTTCTCTGCACTGATCACTGAGGAAGGCTTTCTTATCTCTTCTTGATATTCTTTGGAACTCTGCATTCAGATGGGTAAATCTTTCTTCTTCTCCTTTGCCTTTAGCTATTCTTCTTTTCTCAGCTATTTGTAAGGCCTCGTCAGACAACCATTTTGCCTTTTGCATTTCTTTTTCTTGGGCATGGTCTTGATCACTGCCTCCTGTACAATGTCACGAACCTCCATCCATAGTTCTTCAGGCCCTCTATCAGATCTAATTCCTTGAATCTATTTGTCTAATATGGTACAACCACTTTGGAAAACTAGAAGTGTCTACACAGTTATATCCTTGTACATATATCTGGGAGGAATGCATTATATATATTATGTATGCATGTGTGTGTGTGTATGTATATATATATATGTGTGTGTGTATATATGTGTATGTGTATATGTGTGTGTGTGTGTGTGTGTGTGTGTGTGTGTTGTACTTAGTTGCTCAGTTGTGACCAACTGTTTGCAACTCCAGGGACTGTAGCCTGCCAGGCTCCTCTGTCCACGGGGATTCTCCAGGCAAGAATACTAGAGTGGGTTGCCATACCTTCCTGTAGGGGATCTTTCCAACCCAGGGTCGAACCCAAGTCTCTGGCATTGCAGGTGAATTTTTACCATCTGAGCCATCAGGGACTCCGTGTGTGTGTGTGTGTGTGTGTGTACACACACACATTATTGTTGTTGTTCAGTTACAAAGTTATATCTGACTCTGACCCCATGGACTGCAGCATGCGAGGCTTAACTGTTCTTCACTATTTCCTGGAGTTTGCTCAAACTCATTTCCATTGAGTTGATGATGCCAACCATCGCACCCTCTATCACTCCTTTCTTCTCCTGCCCTCAATCTTTTCCAGCATCTGGGTCTTTTCCAGTGAGTTGGCTCTTTACATCAGGTGGTCAGATTATTCAAGCTTCAGCATCAGTCCTTCCAATGGATCTTCAGGACTGATTTCCTTTAGGATGGACTGGTTTGATCTCCTTGCAGTCCAAGGGACTCTCAAGAGTCTCCTCCAGCATCACAATTTGAAAGCATCAATTTTTCAGTGCTCAGCTTTCTTTATGGTCTCACATCTGTACATGATTACTGGAAAAACCATAGCTTTGACTATGTGAACTTTTGTTGGCAAAGTGATCTGTTTTTTAATATGCTGTCTAGGTTTGTCATAACTTTTCTTCCAAGAAGCAAGCATCTTTTAATTTCATGGCTGCAGTCACTGTTTTCAGTGATTTTAGAGCCCAAGAAAATAAAATCTGTCACTGTTTCCACTTTTTCCTCATCTAGTTGGCATGAAGTGATGGGACCAGGTGCCATGATTTTAGATTTTTGAATGTTTTAAGCCAGCTTTTTCACTCTCCTCTTTCACCCTCATCAAGGGGCTCATTAGTTCCTCTTCGCTGCCATTAGAATGGTATCATCTGTATATCTGAGGTTGGGGTTGAACCAATCCCAGCTTGATTCCAGCTTGGGATTCATCCTGCCTAGCGTTTAGCATGATGTGCTCTGCATAGAAGTTAAACAAGCAGGGTGACATAAACAGCCTTGTTGTGCTCTTTTCCCAATTCTGAACCAGTCAGTTGTTCCATGTCTGGTTCTAACTGTCACTTCTTGACCTGCATACAGGTTTCTCAGGAGATAGGTAAGGTGGTCTCGTATTCCCATCTCTTTAAGAATTTTCCACAGTTTGTTGTGATCCACACAGTCAAAGGCTTTAGTGTAGTCACTGACGCAGAAGTAGATGTTTTCCCGAAATTCCCTTGCTTTCTCTATGATCCAACAAATGTTGGCAATTTGATTCCTGACTTAGTCAACTATATCAATATTAGGGTTCAATTTGGAAATAGTACCGTAAGTGTAAAAAAATTCAAAGGACGGCCTTTTAAAAGTAAAATGATTCAATGCAATGGTAGGTTGTATTAATACTGTAAGCCCACAGAACTTTTCTTGACATTGTTAAAAAAAAAAAAAAAAAAGAACATAGGGTGCCCATTTAAAATTCACCAATTACATAGAAGAGGTCATGGATGAAACCGTTTACCAAAGTCAGAAACCTGATGAAGAGAGGCTGGGCCTGTGTTGGGAGTGGTGCTTTGAGTTGGCTCCCATGGGCATTCCCCACCATCACTCGCGGCGAGTGACCGATGCTGCCTGTGGGGAGATGCACGGCATAGTGGACAGGGACAGCGGGGTCTCAGCTCCATAAACCCACACCTCTGTGGTTTACAGCCACACGGGGTGTTCCACTCAGTCCACTTTCCCCCACTTTTCTTGCTGGCATGTTATTTTGGGGTGTTGGGAGATGAAAGATGGACCTACTTTTTACACTGACGTTGTTTTTTCAGCATAGTGTTTAGAAGTTTATATTCTTCCCTGAGAACTACCTGGAAGAGCCTAGAAGCTGTTTGGACATGACGTAACTGCCCTCTCGCAGGCTGGTGCACCCCCACGCAGTGAATGTGCAGGGAGAAGTTGCCCTTGCCTCTGGGAGAGACGTCAGATAACAGCGGATGTTAAGAAAGCAGCACAGCTACCTCCCAAATCATTCCCAGACACCACCTCTGTTGAGAGGTACCTGGCAAAGGAGACGGGCACAGTGTATCTATTCACTACCGAGGGCACCATAAGGGGCAAAGGCTCAAAGACAGGGGCGCAGATCAGCCCACCAGATACGAACCAGTGGCTCTGGAGACAAACATATTTTGGGGGAGGCACATTATTTTAAATTTTGTACATAAAGTGAAGCCTTGCTAAAATGTTTTATCTTGCATTATTTCTTACATAATGTGCTAACTTAAAAACTAGTGTTTTATTATGGAGAATCTCAAACATATATGAAGTAAAACAGAGTTAGCACAGTAAGTCCCATTCACCTACAAGCCAGCTTCCCCACCCATAAACATTCTGCTTGCTTTCTCTGTTCTGCCCACCCTCCGACTGCTACCCCTTTTGAAGCTGAAATTTATATACATGGAATCACACAAATCTCAACATATTTAACATATAATAAGTACAGTCATTAAACTACACCCCTATCAGGATACAGATTTTTTAATCATCATTCCAGAAAGTTCTGTTTTTCCCTAGTTAACTTACTCAGTTCTCTCCAGGAAACTAGCCTTCCAAATTATTTCCCATGGATTAGTTCTGCATCTTTCAGAACATCGTAAAAATGAGAGCGCTTATACTCCTCTATGTTCAGCTTCTTTCACTCAGCATAACATCTATGAGAATTGCCTAAGTTGTTACGTATACAGGTATTTTATTTCTTTTTATTGCTGCACAGTATTCCACTGTATGGACATACAACACATTGTTTATCCATTCTCTTAGGTATTATTCAGGTTGCTTCCAACGTTTTATCATCATGATTACAAAGGCTCAAGTCTTCCAACTTTGTTCAAGGCTGTTTGAACCCCTCTGGGTTCTCTGCATTTATACTCAGAATTTTAAGAACATCTTGTCAATTTCTACAAAAGCCTGTTGGGATTATGATTGGAATTACTTTGGCATTTCCTTTCAATTTTCAGAGAACTGACAATGTAACAACGTGCATTTCCCAATCCATGAACATAGTATACCCCTCTATTCATTTAGAGTATTTCTATTTCTCTAAGAAATGTTTTAATAGAGAGATCTTCAGCATCATTCAGTAAGCCTGTTTCTAAGTATTTGGGGTTTTGATAAATAGTATTGCTGTAAATTTTTCACTTGTTTCCATTTGTTCACTGATAGTCTATAAACACCACTGTTTTTTGCATATCTGTGTTATGTCCATTATGACTGAATTCTGTAGTTTTTTCACTCATCAGTACTTTCTAGGCACAGAGTCAAGCCATTTGCAAACAGGTTCACTTCTTTCCTGCCCTCGTGAGCTGTACCTGTCTCACAGCACAGGTTGGCACGCCAGGTGAATCTTGTCCAGAAGTGCTGAGAGCAGACACTGCCTTTCCTTATCTTAGGAGCAAAGCTTTGTAGCATTTCACTTTCAAGCATTTCATCAGCTGGGTTTTTCATAGATGACTTTCATCAGGTTGAGAATCCCTCTTTATTCCTGGTTTGCTGAGAGTTGTTTAAATAAGTGTTCAATTTTTCCAAATGCTTTTTCTGCATCTCTTGAAATAATCCCCTCTTTCTCCTTCATTCTGTTAATATGGTAAGTTATACTGATTGATTTTTGAACACTTGAGCAACCTCCCTTTCCTGGGATAAACCCACTTGATCATTGCTTTTCTTTGCTAACATTTGTTAAAGTTTTTTTTTTTTTTTTGTATCTATATTCAGGAAAGATAGTTTATTTCTTATAATGTCTTTGTCAGGTTTTGGCTGATATTAGTTATTAATATTTCAAATACACATCGTTCAAGTTTTCACTAATGTGAGTTAGATGTAAATATAGCCAGAAAAGACAAAATGTTTGTTATTACAATGGCAGTGTGTGTGTTTTTTTGCACTAGGAACACTGCAACATCCTGAAGGTATAAAGGAAGGGAGAGAGAATAAGGCTGAATGAGTAGGGTCGTGGGAAGGAGATGTGTGCTGTGGTTAGACAGTGGTGGGGTTCCTCATTCCCCCGTCTATGAAGCCTGACTTCTAACTTAATTAACTCATCAAAGCTTTCCTCTTGTCCGATTTTTAGGTGGAATCACTTTTCCAGTTACAATGGAAGCCACTGGAAAAACAGATACATTTTCTCAAGAGTTAAAATTAAATCTAGGAAATGTTGCAACTAAGTCATATCAAATACTACATGTAATAATGGCACTTTAAAGGTGACTAAAATTTCCATATTGAGCACTATTGTTCTTCTCAGAAGATAACGTGCTGAGGGCCTACTGTGTGCATGAAAGGGCTGGGCATCAGCAGGCAGTGACCTGGACACCCAGCCCTGCTCCTCAGCAGCGTGGGGCCCAGTGGGGGTGGTGAGGGTGGTGAGGGTGCTGGTGGCCGACAGTGGGCCCTGACCTGGCACAGGGCCGGGAGCCCAGCCTGTGGGGACGGGAAGCCGGACCCACAGCATCAGAGGGAGGCGGGCGCGGGGAGGCCGGGTGCAGGGGAGAGGGGTCAGGCAAGACAGTGCCGGACAGCTGACCACCAAGGAGACTGGTGCGTTGGAGAGGGGCGGCGGGGTAGGGCCCGCAGTCTGGACCACGGGTCTGCAGGGAGCGCCGTGCTCTTCTGCTCTGAGCTCCTGGGGGGTTGCTTCCTGCCTGCCCTTCTGACACCTGCTGTGCGGCTCTCAGAGCTGAGGCTGCGGAAGCTCGCACCGTAGTCACCCAGCAGCGGCTGCCAGGGTAACAACACTCGACAGCAGCAAGACTAATTAGGGCCTGAGATCTGGGTAACTTCCTCAGGCTACCAGCTTCCTGACTCTGTGGTGACCAGCTAGGTGGGTCCCACACTTCTAATTTTTGAGTGTGAAAGACACAAGATCAGTTTTATCATGTACTCGGATTCTCCTGGTTGAATCAGTGACCAGGTAAACATGAGCAGATTCAGCCCTTGGATGCACAGCCAGGCTCACTCGTTCTGGAGGTCAAGGGCGTCTATGGAGACCGCACACACTCTGTCTCCAGAATCTGGGCACTATTTCTAGAACTGGGAGATGTTAGATCACAATCAACTTCCAATCAGACCTCAGCCCCACCTGCTGTACTCTGCTTCCATGGCGTCATATGATCTGAATGGTCCTGCTTTCCACTTCCTCATAACTGCCTTCTCAAGAATATAAACACCACGGGGCAAGGACTCCACTTCTGTTCATATCCTGAGAGCCCAGACCGGGCCTGGCCCATGGCAGACACTCAAACCCTTACTGAAGGAGTAAATTCACTCATTCCTGTATAAGATGGCAGTTATTAAGATTTGTACCCTGTGGGTTCCTTTGGAAGTACCCAGTGTAACTGCCCTGGGGGAAACCTCGAGACTTTGGTCCAAAGGCCTGACTTGAGCTTCCCCACTGCTAGAACCCATAGGTCCCAGCATATTTTTACACCTGAGCCTCACTTTCCCTGCTGTAAGTTGGATAGAATAGTCCTTGCCTCACAGCCCTGGAGAATAGGGTGAGAAAACATTATGTCAAAAGTGCTGGTGAGGGTCTGCGCAGACATGAGGCATGGTTTCAGTTTTAATACCGAGGGAAGGACAGTCCACAAAATCCACGTGCTGGTCCAGGACCTCACGGTCGATGGAGAGAGCTGCTCACTGGGGCTCAGGTGTGATGCTGTTATTCGGGGATTTTTCTTCTTTTTTGTATTGAAATCGATTACAAAAGGGTTCAGGTTGCATTTTTAAAATTTGCTCCACAACAGAGATTTCAATAGTACAAGCTATTCTGGAGAAAAAAGGAAAACTGTTTTCTTCTGGAGTACCAATTAATTTATAGTAGCAACCTACTCATGAAAGGGTGTATGTGAAGTCTTTTGGGATACAAGTCCAAAAGGTGACAGAAATTTGGAAATTTCTTCTATTTCAATGCTGAAACTTAATTCACAATGAATTTCTTTTCCAGTGTGGAACTTTTTCCCCTTGATTTTTACATGACTTTGTAATAAGAGCAGTTGTACGGGCTCATCAACAATAGAAGAGAGCTGATGGCGTAGAGATGTTGAGTGTAAATATTTAGTGCAGGGTTGGCGGCTTTTAAATTTGCATCTTGATCTAAATGTATCTGCTGATTTCCCATCTGCTAATATTTTCCCATCTGCTAAAGACCTGCCGCCAGGGAGGGAATGCCTTTGTCTTCACTGCTTAACCTCCACGTCCCCTTCACCTGAACTTGGAAACAGCACACTGTGCTCTGCAGAGCGCGCCTGCGCACACACACGCTCACACACACGCACAGACACGCGCACACATGCTCTGACCACAGGTACCACCACCGGCCCAGGAGCCCGTCATCGAGAACGGGGTTAACCCAGGGATTTGTTGCCCTAGAACCCTCGTGCAAGGCACAGTCCAGGCGGTAGTCATCTGGGATGCAGGCCGGCCCTGGGGAGGAGGCGTGGCTGTCAAACAGCCACTGCAGACAGTACAGCCCCGAAGGCAAGGCTCTGCACCACAGCGAGACGGGAGGCGCCTGACGGCTGCGGCAGGGAAGCCGGTCCCCGGCCCCTCCTGGTGTGTCTGCCGTCATCCAGTTCAGACCCCCCTCCCCGGCTACCAGGGATGGAATGTTCTACCTTTGGCTTTGGTGCCCAGGAAAGAGCTGGAGCTTCGGCCCAGGTCCCAGGGGTTCAGTCCCACCTTCCGGGTGGCCACCAGGGTTGCATGGACCATGACAGCCCCATGCCCCCGAGCCCCCTTCTTCCTTGAGCAATACAGTGCGTTAACAAACTCATCTAGTCTGTGCCTATGATTTACACCATGAGAGCTTCCTTCCCCCTTTTCATGTTGCAACCCCAAGAAGCCTCAAGTGCCAGTGGCTCCCCTCTAGGGCCTGAGAAGGTGTTGCCCCAAGGCAGCTCTGGTGTGGCCGTCTGCCCCTCCAGGAAGGCCACAGCGTCCAGACAGCCCCTCAACAGACCAGGGACAGAGAATGAAATGGCGCCGCAGAGCAGGAGTTACGTTTATACTTAAAATCAAGCCCACCCCACGAGGTGCCGACCACACAGACACTTGATTGATGGCGGCAAATAACGAGCCTCAGTTTTGCTGGGAGCATGCCTTTGTGGAAGCCAGAGATGAGTAAAATATATGAGAGCACATCAAATATACGGCAAGGACAACATACACAAACAGTACATTAAGCATCATGGAGGCAGTAAAGGGCTGGAAACAGACCGGGGCAGCAGCCGGGCTCCGCTTCCAGGTGCGTCTGTGCACACGGGGCTCTCCCCATGGCCCCCGTGGTCCTGGGGCAGCTCATCAGGACTTGGGGAGTCCGACCAGACTGATCTCTCCGTCTTGTCCTCGCTAAATTGTAAGTTCCCGGGCTCGTGCTCAGCCCCCACTGCTGGGCTGGGCTTCCCTCCACGCACAGAGCAGTGTCAACACAAGTGCTCCCGTGACATTTCTGTTCTCCGTCAATTACTTATGGCCTCTTCACCGCCAGGAGAAAATACACACTGTGCTCCAGCAAGAGCCGCTGTGCCGAGGTCAGCAGGAACTCATTGTCCTTTTGGCTTCACAACAAGGCCATCCTGACATCTGTAAGATTTGCTGTACGCAATCCAGGTGCCACAGGCTCAGAGAGATGGGCCTGTGGTGGTGGCGGGGCTGGGGGGTGAGACCAGGAGCGGGGAGAGACAGACGGACAGACAGACGTGGAGGAGTCTCCTGAGGGCTGGACCATTCAGTCCTGGACCTGCCTGGCGAAGGTTTCACCAAATGAGTTGCATCATCTAAGGGGAGGGTAAGTACTTGGCAAATGTCTACAAGACAACATTGTGTGGACGCCCCACTGGAGATGGTCCCCACCACCAGAACAAGACGTGCGGGGAAAGGAGACCAGCAGAGACACGGAGGGGCCTTGTCCCTGCCACCCGGCGTGTGGCCTCAAGTCCTAACGGTCCTAATAGGTGCGGATCACCAAGTGAGATGGACTGGGGTCACCGAGCCCCATCAGAGGCTCAGGAGGTGGATGGCCGGCTGGGAGCAGCGTCCCTGCCCCCCAACAAGCACCGCCTTCCTAAAGTGGGGTGAGAGGGAGTCAGAAGCAGACGTGACAGCCCGTCAGGGAGCTCTTCTCCACAGGAGAGGTTTTTCTTGGGAAAGGAGATTTGGCGGTTTGGCAGGAGCCCGTGCTGGGAAGACAAAGGACCATAAGTGGGAGAGAAACTCTGAGGGGCCTTGTGGGGTGGTGGGAGGCTAGGGGGCCCCTGTCCTTCCTTGCCCCCTGAGTCAGAGGCACAGGCCTAGCGCGTACACGTGCATGCCCATGTCACAATGTGTGCACACATGTGCGGCCTGGCGTGGGGGCTGCTCGAGGTACCTGCTTCTGTGGCCCCAGCTGTGGGGGACAGCAATGCTTCCCCCACCCGAGTCCTGGCGGGCCTGACTTAGCTGCTGGCCTAGCAGTGAACACACCTCTACCCAGGTCTTCCGAGGCTGAGACGTCTCTGCAGCCTGTACCTGCTCCCCTCATATCCAGAAAAGCGAGCATGTGATTTCAATTTGAAATTAAAAGTCATGTCTGAATAACAGAGCTTCATCCTCATTTCCTAATACCCTGGTTTTTACTACTTTGCATTCAACTGTGAAAAGTCTTTTAAAACTCGGAACAGCAGTAAAACTTGAATGAATTTTTGACCCATTATTGCATAGCGGGTGTGCCTTCCAAGTTGGAGAGACTGCCAAGTTCTCCCCACCTAATATTTCCACTTTAATTGTGCCACTTGAGAAATTTACGTGCCTCAAAATATGGCATGAATCTTACGCTTATTGCAGTATCATTAGCAGCAACATTTAAGCAACATCTGTGTGCTATAGAACTAATTGAAGTAGCAGAAGTGGCAGCTGTAAATCCACAGGAAGATGGCAGTTTGTACCCAGCACTGCTGAGTTAGCTGCTAACTGTCAGCCTGTTCCCGCAATCTGGTCTCGAGCACCACGGTACAGGCACACAGTGTCCAAAAAAATACAGCGAGTAGGCTAATGATCCTATTAACCACTTTGTTGCACCAATTTGGCTGTTTTTCCAGTTTCCTTGTTGAATTTCATTATAAATTTCTCCATTCTTGTAAAAAGTCCAGCGTGAGACGTGTCTGACTTTAAACTACTTACCTGAGCCGAGAAACACTCGTCTGGCCAGACTGAACTGAGAATTGATTTTTTGTGACTTAATAATTTGGTTCCCCCCTCACTCTTTGCAGTTGCTTAAAAAATTTTTTTATTCCACACGTCTCTGTAAAAAATGACTTTAAAATCCCTAGTAATGCTGATATTTAAAGCAATGGCATTTTCTTCCCGTGAATATAACATTTTCAATAATCAATACAGGAAGGCAGCCATAATTCACTGCAGGCGGGGGTGCGGCAGGCACAGCTGGTAAGGGGGTGCCAAGGTGTGAGCGCGCCTCAGATGACTCGCCAGCTCCTCACGTCACGGCTGAGGAGTGGGCGGCCAGGTTCTCTGGGTTCAGATCCAAAGGCATCGCTTGCTTTCCTTCCCCGGATATGGAGAAAAATGATGCCGATCCTTCCACACACGGAGTGCGTTACGTTGGGAGTTGAGGGATTTCCTGAGATCCTCTTTGTGAAGAAGTGAGGGCATCCAAGCCACTGCTTTTATTCGGGATGCTCCTTCCACTGAGCGCGGCCGGAAAAGCTATTTCTCACGCCTCCTACAAAACCCAGCCGCATCCTGCTCTCAACTCTGGTCCCGCTTGTTTCTGTCTTGGCAGTGAGTGGATGTTTCTCCCTCGGCACCTGGCCCTTATACAATGATGTAACTGGTATCTTTCGAAGCACTCAAGAGTGTTGGAAATACACATAAAGGCGGCCTCCTCCAATATATGAGGACTGGTGTGTTTGCCAACAGCCTGCCTTCATTAGAAACTTGGCACGTCCACCCCGCTCCGTGTGACACGCCGTTAACTGTGGACATTTGTTGTCTTAATGCTCAAGTACTCAGGGACTCAACTGATGAGGGAGAAACTGTTTGGGGTCTGCTGGACCCCACGCTTAGGGTGGCACGCCACCTCACGGTATTGGAAATCAATAGCCACGTGACTGCTCAAAGGTCGGGAGGTCTCCAGAATTAACTTCCTGGAACTAAATTACTGTTCCCTGTTTCTTGGTTTGTTTTCTAACAATAACACATTTTAAGGGGGCCTGGTTAAACATCACTTATAAAAAATAAAGTGAAAAGAAAAAAACCTGAATCACTGGCTCACAGCTGCCAGCTCCCCTCACCAACTCAGGGAACATCAGGATGGAAAGGATGCTGCAAGCTCCATCCATCTGCAATTCGAGTTTTTTTTCCCCCCAATCTTTCTTTTTTAGTGGCCGTGTTTCAGTCTTAGCACAAAAGGATAAAAGCTGGCTTGTAAACTATCCATCTCTGACTTATCAACATAACGCAGCTTAGTAATAGCTTGGCTTTATCCGTCCTCTTGGATGTGGCTTGGGGAAGTCAACAGCACAAAATGCAGATGCGGGAACAGGATGAGCTCCTGGTGTTGCATGCTAACTGAGAAATAAGCTCCCTCGTCTGCCCTCACACAGTCATTTCTTTGGACACACCCTCTGAATGAAATTCTTTAGCAAGGCTGACCCATAGCCCCATCCCTGCCCTGGGGCCCTTTGCAGAATGCGTGCTCTCTTCACCTTTACAGGTGGAAAAGTTACGGAGGCTTCAACGATAGATATGTGGGTTACACCCGCTGATGGTTAGCAAACTAGGAATAGCAACAGAAATTTAAAATTACTTATTAGTTTGTCTCAAAATAGCAAGACCCCCATTATATATAAGCCTATGTTCACAAATAGATAATTTAAAAAATCTGCATTTCCTAAAGCAAAAATAAGAAGAGACAGACGGGTGGCACTGTTCTGCATTCATGCCGATCTCCCAATGCCTGCACTCAGGGAGACGCCTGCGCTCAGGAAGACAGTCCGACTCCCCTGCTTTCTTCAAACACTGAACTTTGTCCGCTTGGGTGAGGAACTGGCCTCACAGTTGCTAAGGGAGGAAGATTCGAACAGCCTTTTCAGAAAACTGCAGATACTCTTCTCTGAACATGCATCCAAACCAGACAGCAGGGAACTCTTCACGTTCAGCTGCAATGCAGGCCTGAGTCCTGCAGTGAGCCTCTCACTGAACCCAGCCCATCCATCCCGTCCTGTGCAAGGCGCCCGGACTCACGGCGGGTTTGTGACACTGTGCACCGGTCATTTGGAAGCTGGCTCACCGAGTTGCACACGTCTTCCAAATACTGACACGTTTCTTTTCAAAATGTTGCAAAAGTTAACATCTGTTTACATCACTAATCTTGTCAGAAAAGCCCAAGTATCCAGGAACTGTAAAGCTCACAGTGGCAGACCCAAGTTTCCAAAAATTCTAATTTTTGTTCAAATCCAGAGTTTTATCATTGGTAACAAATACCGTGAGTTGTCCTCCTTGAAGGGACAGAATCAGAGTCAGTTCATTCATTTGAAAAACACTGATTGATTTGGCTATGCAGGGTCCTCGTTGGGGCACATGAGAGTGGCGTGTGAGACCTAGCTCCCTGACCAGGGACTGAGCCTGGGCGCCCTGCATCGGAAGCACCGAGTCTGAGCCCCTGGACCACCAGCGGAGTCACCATTCATGGTGGAGAAAATGTGCAGCAAGCCTAAGTCTGAACGGCCCTCAGCACACCTGTGTCTGACCCTTGGGATGGTGGCCCACGAGCTCGCTCCTGAGCAGCAGAACCACCCCCCCGCCCCCACCCACATTACCACAGACTCCTCTGGAAATCCTCTCTGCAACTCGGGTCTCCCTTGTTAACTGAGTAAGTGAAGCTCTCTGCACTGAGCTGGTGCTCTGAGCCCGAGAGGGTCTGTGGGAGAAAGTCCTGCCTGGGTATCTTGCTGTGCTAGGGGTCTGAAAGCTTGTGGGGCCAAGGCCTGCAGGTGGGAGCCCAAGGCCAAAGCCCCAAGGGGCACGGGCCCTGCTCTTGACCTCTGCTTGCACGTCTGGGATGCAGGGGGAGGGGGGTGTGAGTTCCAGGCAGGGGGGCGGGGGCTGTTCTGGCAGAGCTGGCATGGCTCTGAGCTGCTCCCACAGCTCGACTGCAGCCCATAACAAGCAGTGGTAGCAAGGGGGGCTCCTCCTGCACGGCCTCTGGCACTGCACGTGACCCCAGGCTGGCCCCTTCAGCAGGAGAGCCTGCGGGACACCCACACCCAGGAAACAGGAGGAACACCCTCAGACTAGTTCAAGGGCATCAACGTGAACCCTTCTGGAGTCACCCAGGTGTCAGAGTCTCCCTAGAAGCAGGCACACAGTACACAGAATGGTGGCCTTCGACGGCCTGCTTAAGATTTTCACGTTGTGGAATACTGGACAGGAAAGAAGAGGGAGTGTGGGCAGCACACAGGTCATGAAACAGTGTTATGAGGACACCAGAGAGGCCACACCCACTTTAGGAGCCACGGAGGTGAGCTGCGCTCTCCTGGGAGGGGCGTGTCCACTCCCCATCTCTGCCCCAGAGGCAACACCTTCCACCTGCGTTCACCATGCCTGTATCTTTTTACAGATTTGATCATCGGTGTGGTGTTGGAGAAGACTCTCGAGAGTCTCTTGTACTGCAAGGAGATCCAACCAGTCCATCCTAAAGGAAATCAGTCCTCAGTGTTCATTGGAAGGACTGATGCTGAAGCTGAAACTCCAATACTTTGGCCACCTGATGCAAAGAACTGACTCACTGGAAAAGACCCTGATGCTGGGAAAGATTGAAGGCAGGAGGAGAAGGGGACGACAGAGGATGAGATGGTTGGATGGCATCACCGACTCGATGAACATGAGTTTGAGTAAGCTCTGGCAGTTGGTGATGGACAGGGAGGACTGGAGTGTGCAGTCCATGGGGTGGCAAAGAGTCGGATACGACTGAGCGACTGAACTGAACTGACGTGCATGTTTGCATGTATGTGTGACTGTGTGTGTGTGTGCATGTGTTTGTGAGCTTTGTAAATGCCACGTGTGTGTGCCCTGCTGCCCGGCTGTGTCTCCTTGCTGGCGCGGTTCCAAGTCACGCCTGTCACGGTGCTTGGCTGCGCTCAGTTTCACCATCGCACAGCCTTTTGCCCTGTGAGCACAGCACCAGGCACACGTGTGCTCCTGTCTGGGTGCCTGCACACGGCAGGCGCGGGAACGCTCTGGCCTGGCTCCTGGGGCGTGTGCTCGCGGCGGGGGACGCACTGCGGTCAGAAGCTAGGGTGGTAACACCCAGGGGATGCTCAGCGGCTCCTGGAGTTGCAGCTCGAAGGGTCTTGGGGCTAGGTTAGGATGGACACGTGTGGGCTTCTCCAGATCTGACTCGAGAATGAGCAGCACGGGCATGGAGCCCAGCGGGTCACGCCGACCGCGAGGTGAGGGCCCCGGGCTCAAGTCTGGGCTTCGTGACTGAGGACGCACACTTGTCCTGGGCTGGTGGGGCAGGCCATCCACAGTGGGGTGCGGTGAGGTCCACAGGCGCCGGCTTGGCGGAGGCGGGATCAGGTCAGCTTTCGCTGGTACCACTATGGATCTCCTAAAATACTTGATGGTAACGCCGTGACAAAGTCGTTTCCACAGCACAGACGTGGGAACCCAGCAACTGCGGGAAGGGCTGACTGTGGAGACTGTCACCACTCAGCCCCAGAGCTGAGACGAGGCCCGGAAGGGAGCGCAGGAGGCCCCGAGGGCTCTTGGGGTGAAAGCGCTGCTGGGATGACACCTGCAAGCTGGCGTCTCGCCTCTGCTGGGCCCTGGTCCTCTCGGCTGTTTGCGCATAAATTCTTGCTTTACAAACAAAAATCAGTTCCCTTCAGGAATGCCTTCTGGGAGGGGGTTAGCCCGAAGCAGTTTCCTGCCAGGCTGGGTCTTTGAGAGGGACCACCAGTCACGTGGCTGGGCCTTCGCTGATCTGGTGGAGTCCCTGCCGCCGGGCGCTGGTCCACCTGCAGCACACTCGACAAGCCGGCGTCTCGGGAACTGGCCGCTGTGAGTTCTGGCCAGGATGAGGCTCTGCATGCTGACTGCTGTTTTTCCAGTTGTGAGGAGCTCTTCCAGGGGAGTCCTTCAGATAATCACTGTCTTGATCTCGAATGTAAATATTGTCACCATGGTTCAGAGAGAGATTAATGATTTGCCAACAGCTCCGTATATCCTTAGGAAGTAACGTACCAAAGTGCGCCTGGTCGTCCTGTCTCCAGGAATGCCGATGGAAGGCCCACACTGGGTGGACTGGTTGCTCTGGGACGTGGATTGCTTTTCTGAGTGACTTGCTTACTGAGAGGGAAACCCTGCATTTATCTTTTGAGGAGGAAAAGAGTGCTAAGTGTGAGTGCCAGGCGCCTCCCAGCACTGTCTCTGCCCTTGGGAGGAACCTCAGGGCGGCATCACTGGCTCTGCCGCAGAGAGGGGTCCAGCAGGCTTGTGGTAGTCTGGCCGCCAGGGCGAGCCCCCGCCACCGGGGCCTCCTCCCCCTGCCTCCACCAGGCTGTGGGCGCAGATTCCTTCACCCCCTGGAACCTCAGGACAACCCAGCCCACCCCCATGGTTCCCCTGGGCCACAGGTCACCGCCACCCTGAGGGTCCCGGGCAGGGCAATTGGCCAGATTGCACCCCGCTGCCCCGCCCTGAGGGAGCCCAGCACACGCTGCTGTCCAGCCTGGGGCCAAGTACAGCCTGTCTGCCAGCCACCATCGCCTCGAACGACCATGTCCCCTTGATGAAGCCAGGCCTGCAGTTCTGTTGGAGACATGGTGTCAGTATCAATACCAGGAGAACTGGCCAATTATACTTCACATCTGAATTTCTTAGATTTTCAAAGTGTTTTACACTAATTAGTCCTGTTAGCTCTAAGGATTAGTAGTGTCTCTAACAAGACACAGCGACACTGACTTCACTAATTATGTAAAACATGGACGCAGAGACGAGAAGGCTGGCATTGCCCGGCTCGGGCTGGCTCTGCCAGGCAGAGGTGCCCGCCTGCCCTGTGCTCTCATGGCCCCAGGAAGGAGGAGAGGACAGTGCGCCCCGAGGACAGAAGGCCCCGGCGGTCTGTTCTGTCCTCCCTGGGGGCCTGCCCTCCCCAGACTCTCTCCTGTCAGGAAGCCCGTCCACTCCCACGACAGCTCCTTGCATCATGGGTGCTGCACCACCTTCAGCAGACAAAGGGGCAGTTCAGGTCACGGTGCCCCCGGGAGGTGGAGGGGGAGCTCCCGAGGGAGCGGGCAGCACAGGCCTGCTGACTGCTGTACGCTGCTTCCCCGACTGCTGACCACGCGAAACCCGCCGAGAACAGACGCCCCCCTCTGTGTCCTGGGCTGCGGCGGGGTGCCTGTCCTCCCCTGCCCCGTCTCTCTCGCGGAGGCCAAAGCTGCCCGTGCTCACCTCTGCTCCAACTCATCTGGCTGCCCTTCCACTCAAAATGCCCTCGACATCCTGTCCGGCGCTAACAGTGCAGCTTGAGCTCCGCCTCCCCCGGAAGCGCCCCCTGTCTAGTTCAGCCACACCTCCTTCCGTGACTCTGAGACACACACACCCTGGGCTGATCCCGTGTGCAGCCTGGAGTCACACGGCCTGGCTGGGTGGAGCGTGCTCACTGCTCATGGCCTCACTGTCCTGCACGTGGAGAGGACATCTGAGAAAGACGGCGGGGCTGTCTTACGAGCGATTCCCTCACGAGACCAGACTGCACCTGTCTGGGTCCCTTCCTCATCAAGTAAACAGGTGTGCTTCTCTAAGTCGCGAGCATACAGCACACACACACCGAGTCCAGTTGCTCACAATTTCCTCCTATGGACACAAACATCGCCGCACTCTGCTCCACAGCTGGTCTTAAAAGACGACGCGATACCGACAGACATGTGTGTGCTGTCCACTTGTGTGCAGCCACATCCAAGTCTGTATCCTTAGGATAGGGCCATGGGTTCTGCTTTTCTGATTATATAATAAAGACGCACGTTATATAAAAGTTGAGCCACACTGGAAAGCAACAGGCACAGCGCAACTCACCCAACTCCTGCGGCCAGCAGTAGCAGCCGTAAGTCGCTCAGTCGTGGCTGACTCTGCAACCTCATGACTGCAGCCCGCCAGGCGCCTGTCCGCGGGATTCTCCAGGCAAGAGTACTGGACTGGACTGCCACTGTCTTCTCCAGGGGGTCTTCCAGAACCAGGGATCGAACCTGGATATCCCACATTGCAGGCAGATTCTTTACCATCTGAGCCACCAGGGGAGCCCAAGATATCTTTTTTTTTCCCCAAGATATCTTCATGTAAATACTCTGACAGATTCTCTTCCAGTCTTACACTTTTATGCACGACTAAGAATTTGTACACCACAACACGGATGACACCTGGTGTTTTATCACCTTCACCGCTCAGCCGCAAGAGTCAAGGCCCGCTCTCACCCATGTCAACACACACAGATTCATGTCACCATTTTTCACAGCAGGTCTGTCTTGGCGCTGGTCAGCTGTATCACGACTTCATCAACCCGTGCCCTTAAGGGGACTTCTGCGTCATTTCCCACTCGTTGCCATCACGCAGTGGTGTGACAAGTGTCCTGTAACTGCGGCCTTGTGCACGCGAGACACTCCCCTCCACAGTAAGCTTCTCAAAGGGAACCGTGTGGGGCATTTTAACATCACCCGACTGCCCCCAGCAATACGCTCCGCCTGGCTCAGCGTGTGCGTGTCCTTTTCACTACCCCGGAGGCAGAGAACCACATGTTCTGTCCTTTTCTAACCCAGCTGATGCCGAGGTGCCGTCTCACGTTTAACCTGCGGCCGTGTGACCTGAGCGGGTGCAGGCCTCCCCGGGATGCCGACGGCCCGCGCCCTCCCCCGGCCCGCCCGCTCCCCCTCAGGCCCGCGTCGCCCCGCTCGTGGGGGGTCTGGGGCACACGGGTGCCGCTGGCAGGGAAGACGTAGCTGGTGGCACCTGAGCAGAGAGCTACCCTGGCGGCCGCGCTGGGCGCAGGACGCCGTTGCTGACCCGTGGAGCTGGCCTGGCTCTGGCGCTCGTTTCCGGGGCTGTGCACGGCTCCCAAGGGGCACCGTCAGTCCTGCCGGAATGCTCTGAGCCACTTGCCCAGGGCAGCTGGCTTCTCAGTGGCCACTGCCTGGAGCGGCCGCACCGACGCGGGTCTCCTTGAGTTCACAGACACCACAACTCCCGTTGTCAGCAACAGGCCAGAAGAGAGGCAACTCCGAGTGCTTCTGGCCTCAGGGATGGGCCTGGAGACCCACGTCAGAGCTGCTCACGGGCTTCGCTCCGAGTGCGTTGAGGGGCGAGGGGAGGGAGAGCAGACGAGGCTGATTCACTGAACAGGAAGACCCTGCGGGGGCGAGTCCTCAGATGAGGGTGCCAAGATCACCCCCCAGGGCTCCTGCAGGGGGCACGTGGGGACCCAACGTCTGCCCCCAAGCACCCTCCATGCCCGGACGCAGGCGAGGGGCTTCCCAGGATAACTCACTGCCGGCTGACCGCCCGAGGATGTGCCGCACAGCCGTTACAGAAGCCGTGTCAGTATCCCTCTGCACCAAGCACCGCGGACCGGGGGCTTGAAGCCACAGAAACGTGTGTTCTCATAGCTCTGGAGGCTGAAGTCCAAGAACTAGGGGCCGCCAGGGCCACACTGCCCAGAGGCTTTAGGGGAGGGTCCCTCCTGCCCCGTGGAGCCTCTGCCTCCATCGTCATGGGGCCTTCTCCCCCAAGGGTGTCCTCCTCTTGCGCCTCTGAGACGGACGGAGCCATTAGATCTGGGGCCACACAGACAACCCAGGGAGATCTCCCCGTGGGATTCCTCATGGATGCACATCTGCAAAGATCCTCTTCCCCAAAGGTCAAACGCACAGGTTCCAGGGGTCTGGTTGTGCACAAGTCCCTCTGGGGCCCTCTTCAACCCACAGCTGCTGCAGGACAACATGGCCCCTGCAGTGGACAGACAGGGTCTCAGCGCAGCTCCTCACCACCGAGGAGGTGGTGTCTTCCCCTCCGCAGCACCGGGGCTGGCTCCAGGGGCTTCCGCGGAGAGGAGGCTCCAGTCTGCACCGTCCTCCCAGAACGGAAGCCCATGGTGACAGCAGCCGGAGCCCAGAACCAGCACTAGGGCACGGGCTGAGGGTCTGCAGACACTGTGCTGGGAGCGCAGGCTCTGAGAAGCCCTCAGGGAGGCCGGTGGAGAGGAGGAGGCCACTGCCAGCGGTACGCGGGCCCTCAGCGGCCTGGCGGGCTCAGGCCCAACACCCAACGAGCTCCCAGCGCTTCCTTGCTAAAATCTGTTTATCTACATCTGAGACCAATTTGCCTGAAACTACACAATACCTGTCCCATCACTTCCTGGCACAGAAGTCAGATGTTTGCATGGAAAAGTACCGACAGCTACATACCTCTTGGTGGTGTAATATTTAGATGTGTCATTCTGCATCTCAAAGAAAAGGCAGTTTTTAAATCAATGCGGGTTCTCAGCGTGGCACTCGGCCTGGAGACGGTGCGGGAGGCCCTCTGGCAGGTGAGCAGAGCTGGGCGCCCAGACTGACTGCACGATGCGCTGTCCAGAGACTCTGGTTGGAGTCACGTGGTGGCCAGATGTGTGCACGGAGTCAGGGAGGGTGCACACCGCCAGGCCTCGAGGGGGGCGGCAGGGGCTGTGCCGCTCCCGGGTCCCAGGCAGAGGCTGGCGGCCGTGCTCCAACCTTCTTCTCTTCTTGCGGAGACATCTGGGGCCTGCCAGGTACACACACCACCGGGTTTTTTTTGTGCCTCTAGATTTAAAATCGCTTTATACAGCTTGTGTGATGAGGTTATGTACGATTTACTCCAACAAGACTACAGATTTCTGAATTGAATGCTGCCTTACGTTTAAAGCTGCCGTCTCCCCAGCTGCCCACCAAGCCCTGCGCGGCTGCGCTCACTCACAGGTGCTCCCTGTCCTCGTCCAGGGGTTACAGAGTTGGGCTGTGGTCACTCCAGGAGGCAGACATGTGCTGAGGGGCCCTCAGTTGCTGCTCATAAGGCAGCAGAGTAAAGACGAGGTCAGCGCCCCTCTGCTTTTAACCCTCTCCGTGTCACAGGAGTGCCGAGAAGCTGGAGACGGACCCTTTGCCTACGGAGTCCTGGCCACTCTGTGCCGTGTCTGGACTGCCACCGTTTCCTCCAATGCTCTGCTTGCCCCTGCCTCTCAGCCTGTCACCACACGTGCCCCGGGAGTAGGCTCTGGGCCAGCATGGGAGGCCCAGGACTGTGGTCACCTTGTGGCTGCTGGAACCTGTCCGGGGTCAGAGAGGGTAGGAGAAAGCCTCTGGCCACCACTAAGCACCCAGGACTCGTCAGCTGCAGCTGCTTTTAGAAACTGGGTGGGAAAGGCCATGGGGCTGGGGGATCTCTGAATTCCTTGCCACCCCAGGGTCCTCCACTCCGGAATCCAGAAGCCAAAGTCCCAACAGAACAGCCCTGAACGGTGTCTCCAAGCGGAGGACAAGGTTTGGGCTGAATCAACCCTACCCTCCATCTGCTCTGGGTGTTGGGACTCCACCCAACGCTGGCGAGGCCGGGGCTGTGGGGGCTGGGCGTGTCCACGGGCCCCTCCTGGGCACCTTCTGTGTCACACGGCACCCTGCCGGGCACAGCGACAAACAGGAAGGGGGCAGGAGGAGACCCAGGAACTGCAAGGACCCAGCCGGGAGGAGGGCCAGGCCATGTCCCACCAGGCAGCCCCCAGGCAGGGGTGGCCGAGGGGGATGCGGAGGATGCTGTTGGAGAGCGGCGGGGAGCTGCTGCAGGAGGCCCCCGAGACACGTGGGAAGGGCCACGCCGGGGTCCCCGGGTTACTGCCGTGTCTCAGCAACAGCCACGGGCAGGAGGCTCTGCCTGGGTCCAGCCCATGCACACGGGGCCCTGCTCATCATGTGCCTTCTGGGAATCGAAACAGTGAGGAAGCACAACGAGGGAAGCGCCTGGGAACACAGCGGGCTCCGCTCACCCGTCCGGTGTCAGGAGGGACTCTGTTCAGGGACAGGATCAGGCGCAGTGTCACGTCTGTTCCCTGGGAGGTTCTCCAAGTTCCCACGAAATTTAACCCTGTGGGGTGGGGGTGGGGGGCTATTTCACTTCCCAAAGAAACACGTCCATAAGAACTGAACCAGAAAGTGAGCAAGTGTGTTCAGGGACGCAAGCCCCTGTCTCGGGGCCCCCAGGCGGGAGGCAGAGGGTGCTGGCACTGAGAGGGTGGCCAGCATCCTGCTGCGCCAGGTCTGTCATCCCGACTGGCCCTGGGTTGAGTGCCCAGCGCTGGCTGGGCAGGGCCGGCCTTGCCTCCTCTGGGGGCGTGGGCAGGGGGTGCCACGAGCCATCCCAATCACGTCTCAGCTTCGGGGAGCATCTGTGCCCAGAGGCCCGGGGACCCAACCTGCCGCTGGAGCCGGCAGCTCGGCCATGTACCTGCTCCCGCGTTTCCTGCCCGAAGTCTCACACCTGCATCCACTTTGCCTTGTCGTCATGGCGATCAAAGCGCGCAAAAGCAACGCTTTTTGCTCAGTATCACATGTTGCTTGGTGTTTGGACACTGGTATTTTCTCCAGATGGGTTTTTCTTCATTTATGTCAACAAACCAGTCTGGGAAGCACACGCTGCTTGTGTTTGGGAACCAAACTACAGTGACGTGTTAACGGGGAGCCTTGAGAGACCGTAGCGTGTGCGTGTGGTGGCCTGAGTGCCAGGGAGGGTCCAGGCTGAGAAACAAGCAAAGGGAGAGGTGAAGCTCATGCCCCCCATCCCCCATGCTGCAGCCCTGGCCACTCCCAGCCCCCGGCCGGCATGCAGACAGAAGCACACGCACACACCGGGAAAGCTGATCAGGGGGCTCCCCAGAGAAGCAGATTCCGGCCCGTCCTTCTGCGTCCTACCGCGTCAGAGTCCACGAGGACCGCTGGCAAGGTCCATCCTGACCACAGCGCCAGTGGCCACCAGAGAGTCCGAGCACCCGTCACCACCCTTCCCAGCATGGCTGCTCCCAGCAAGCTGCTAAGTGGATGGTCTCTGCAGGTGCCAAAGGCACCGAGGCCATGCTTTTAGGATTAATCTTAACTGCTGTCCACATGGAATTTGCTCTTAACGGCTTTTATTCAGAGGAGAAGCAAACACGAATTAGAAACATTGAGAGACTCGTTAACGCCGCCCTTCCATCCACCGAGGCGCCGTCCACTGCCTGGTGTCCCGTCCTTGTCCGCTCCAGCCCGTCTGCCCAGCAGGGGCCCCTGGAGCTGGCCTGGGTGATGGAGGCCAGACGCTGTCCATCTGTCCACAACTGGAGCCGGAGGGTCCGAGGACCCTGGGTGGCTGCCCTCAGCCACTTAAGGGATGCGGGTCCTGCAGTTTCTCCAGGCTCCGGGTCTGGCTTTCAACTGCCACCCCACTTCCTTCAGACAGACAGACAGACAGACAGACGAGGCTGCCTGGCAGAGTTCCATTAAACCTCATTGTCTTTCAAACTGATAACAGGTAAAATTGATGTGAACTTCAACTCCCTAAACACAAACTTCAATCAAATGCCCGTGAACAAGAAAGAAAAAGCCTGCACAGGCCGGAAGAGGCAACTTGATTCAGTCCTCAGCCAGGACTCCTGCCAGGACAGCAGCGAGAAAACCCAGTGCAGACGAAGCACGTGGAGGCCTAAGCGCGTCAGCCCAGAGCCCGCTGCCAAGGGCCAGCTTCCTAGGAAAGCGTCAGCGCTGGGTGTTTGTGTGTGTCCCGCGCTAAGATAACACGATTATCGTTTCCAAGTCTGCCTGTGCGCAGCCTGAAACCTCAACAGCACAGAGGCCTGGGGGTGAGCTCCCAGGTGGAGCGCGTGCTGCTCACGTGGCCAGGGCTGTGACGGCCTGCCTGCTCCCACAGCGGCCGGGGCTCCAGCTGGCACTGCTCATGCCAGGCTGAGCCTGTGGGTGCCGAGGACGTGGGGACAGATGGCCAGCGGTTCCCACCCACCCCGCCAGAGCTGTACCAGGAGGGCCCCGCAGACAGGGGCTCCCCGCCCATGATTCCCGGGCAGCACCTAAACCCACGGGCTCTGCCGACCTCGCCATCACCCCCCAAGATGTCTCCAGCCACCTGCCTGCATGGCTTTCTCTTACCCTAAAGCTTTAAAGGAGTTTCATCCTGGGATAACATTGTGTTTATAACAGGTTAAGAAATAAACAATGACATCAGTAATAAACACACCCCCTGGACATGCTTAGCTGCTCCAAAGAGGCGGCGCTGGGTAAGGAGAGCTTGCAGGATGGAGATGCGAGGCCTGGGCGGGGCGGGCAACCAGAGAGATTCAAGCTGGAGATGAGGACGCCTCTAAGCAGTGGTTACGCCGCACCAGGGAACCATGGATTTTTCTGCTGGCTGAGTGGACACCCATTAAAAAAGCTTGATTAAATTACCTCCACGGTGAGCCCACGCTCTTCCTCAGAAACACAGCTGGCTGCACTGGTTCCGGCCTCCTCACTGAGCCTTCCTGGTGCCCTCCCAGATCCAGCTCCTCTTCTTTGGGCACCAGGAAGTCAGGCCTGTTGTCCCTTCATCCCTCTGCAGCTCAGGTGTGCAAGTGAGGGGGGCTACGTGATGCTCCCGACCCTGGGGGCGGGGGTGGGGACAGGCCAGCCCTCCGCAGCTCAGCCTCTCATATTGTCAAGGGCAGCCAGTTCACAACAGCTGGTTCTGCAAAAACAAATCTCTTTCTGAACCCTCTATGACCGAGGTCTCCAGAAGAGCGAGGGTGGTGTGCGCGGGCTGCACGGCTGCCTCGCCGGTCTGGGCGCTGGATGGAGGGAACTTGCACGCAAGGGGCCTGGGGCCGAGGACAAGGGGAGAGCCTGTCCTTGTTTCAGCGTCTCTTTTCGCTGGGAGAACATTTTTGTGTTTCCCTGTGCCTTTCCCATCTTCTTTGTTTTTGCAAACGCAGTGCTCCTCTAGCCACAGCAGTTCCGGGAGGCCCCTGCGGAGTCCGCTGCCCCTGGACTGGTTTGAGGCCCACCCTTGGGGCGGCTCTGCTGCTGGGACCCAGGAGACTCCGTTTGTGCGTCGGCAAGGGTGGGCGGGGCCCAGATAGGACCCCCTGGGGGTGGGGCCTGGCCCCTGCGGGCTGTGTGGTCTGGGACCCTCCCTTGCTGCCCGCTGCTGGGGCACCTGGAGATCACGGCGGGTGGCCCCCTCCCTGAGGGGGTCCCCACTCTCCAGGCCCAGGAGCAGCGGGTGTGGGGCCTGGGATGCATCCTCAGGGTCTGACAGCACTGCGAAGTCTGCCCGTCCGCTGGCAACCCGGACAGACAGCACGTGCCCTGGGGATTGTCCCAGGGCCTTTGATGGAGTTCCAGCGCATCCCGTCTTCAAGTCCTTCCTCGAGCAGTGGGGGCCGGGCCTCCCCAGCGCAGCCCAGCACCCTTCAGTGGTGCCCTCCATCAGAAGCACTGACAGCCCCACACGGAGGCCCCAAGGCTGGGAGCTGGGGCTGCAGCCCAGCAGCTGGTTCTGTTCCGGCAGTGGGGTCCTGGGGCTGCAAGTCCCTGGAGCAGAGCTTTTCCTCAGAGAATTCAGAACACAACCGTCCTCACAGCCCCCAAATGCGAAGGGCATCCGGGGCCCCTACTCACCCTCCTGACGTGTCAGATGGGGAGTCACTCACAGCTCCTGAGGCTCACCTAGGGAGCCAGGAGCTTGGGTGGATGGAGCAGGGAGACTCAGGGTCCGTCCACAGAGATCAGACATCTAGGCAGCTCCCTATAAAGACTCTGGTTCAGCTCTAAAGAAGTCCTGAGGAGGACCAGATCAGAAGACAATGGGGAAACGGTCGTATTTTACTTTTAAGAGAAAAATCCAGAATTAATTTGGCTGATATAAGAAAAGGATGCAAAGACTTGTAGATCGGTGAGAAAAGCCTAGTTAGTGTGTGTGAGGTCAGTGGTGAGGTCACACACAAAGTGCACCCAAACCACACACGCCCAGGGCTGTGCCCTCACCCGGGTGTGGAGACACACACACACGCCCAGGGCTGCGCCCTCACCCAGGTGTGGACACACACAGGTGCAGGGCTGTGCCCTTACCCAGGTGTGGACACACACACACACACACACACACGCCCAGGGCTGTGCCCTCACCCGGGTGTGGACACACACACACACATGCGCGCAGGGCTGTGCCCTCACCCAGGTGTGGACACACACGCGCGCGCGCGCGCAGGGCTGTGCCTTCACCCGGGTGTGGACACACACACTCTCGAGCTCTCCTGCTGCTGTTTACACTGTCACAGGTACCCCCGACAAAAACATAGCTTTCTACTGCACAACCGGGCACCGTTTATCCTCCATCCATCATACGCTCCATTTTATTCATCCACATATAAAGACACAAGCTTCCCTGATGCTTTCTGGATTGGGCTGATGGTGAAGCTAAGACGACACCACGGCACTCACGCCTTAGACAGTGTGCACAGCAGGCACGGGACATGCCCCCACCCGTACCGTGACCGGAGCTGACCCACCTCGCCAGCGGCCGGACTTCCAGGCTCGGGGTCGCAAGTCAGGAAGGAGAGGCAGGCATCCCTCATCACCCTGGGTCCTGAGAGGACTCAGGCCAAGAGTGGCGAGAGACCGGCTGGGCGAGACTCCACTCCTCAGGAGGGGCCATTTCAGGCACCAAGAGCTATTTGTTTTCTCAAATTATTCTGGCAAGTGGGACGCGACCCCAGATGGATGCACCTTGCATTAGCCTTCGGGCAGCTGGGAAGATAAAGCTGGAGTCTCCGAGTAAGCATGTCTTTTCAGGGCTGCCCACGTTCCTTCAGTAGCATCATCCCAGCAGCTTTGGCAGCTGAGAGGAAAGGGCAAGCATGGAGCACGCTGCAGGCAGGCCAATTTGCTGAGGATGGACCTGCATGAGGGTCTGGTGGTCCGGGGCCTGGCTGGCCCTGGGTACCGCCATGGTGTCCGAGGCAGCCAGCGGTTCCCGGTGGGCACCAGATGCCCTTCCTTGCAGGGCAGTCGTCCTCACGTTTGCCAGGCTCCCATTCTCTCACCTCTGATTCAAGAGAATCAGCAAGGGGACAATCACAGTGACAGAAGTGAGCAATCTGCACCCGGGGGGGCAGCCTCTGGGCTCTCTTTGTGGTAAAACGTAAAGAAGCAGACACACGACACCTCTGAGACTCTGGCTCCTTTAATGAGACACCCCTCCCTCAGCACCCCCCACCTTCCCTCAGCATACCCCACCCCCCACCCCCCTCAGCACACCCCACCCCCCACCCTCCCAGCACACACCCCATGCCTAGCACACTGCTCACACACTCTCAGTCTCGGCCTGCGGGCTGGGAGCTGGCGGTGCTACCCAGGGCCCCGCGCCAGGATCCGGTGGCACGGGAGCCCCCTCCACGGGCCGCTTTCCCCGCGGGATGGCCCTCGTGGGCCAGCAGCCACTTCTTCACGCCCACGCCTCCAGAGTAGTTGCCCATGGCCCCGCTGCTGCAGACCACTCGATGGCACGGGATGAGGATGGGGATCTGCAAGAGAGCGAGGTGGCCATGTCAGCCTGGCCCCACGCCCACCCCAGCGGCCCCCCAGCCACATGCAGGCGCCACGTCAGCCTGGCCCCACACCCACCCCGGCAGCCCCCACCCAGCCACGTGCAGGGCCTGTCTCAGCACAAGTCGCCCCTTGGCCTCTGAGTGTCCTGGGTGGGTTGGGGCAGGCCCAAGGTAAATGTGGGGCATCTTCTAGAGCAGGGGTCTCCAGCCCCCGGACCCACCCAGGTCTGTGGTCTGTGAGAAAACAGGCCCCACTGTGGGAGGGAGCGGCAGGTGAAACCAAAACCAACCCCCATCCTATCCCGGGTCCGTGGAAAAACTGTCTTTCACGAAACTTGTTCCTGGTGCCCAAAAGGCTGGGTTCTAGAGAATCCCCTCATGCTAGGATTTGGAAGGAGAAAACAATTTCACTTGGTAAGTGATTTAAAATGTATATGCACAGAATTTAAGAAGACATTCCCAAGTTTAGGTGCCACACAAAGTTCCCAAACATTTCCGAGAAGTAAGAGGAAACGTCAGGGAACGCTGTGCTTAGAGGCCACTCTAACTCCAAGGCTGGCTAACCGTGGATGCTGCCCAGGCAGTCCGCACCTGGTTTTGTAAATAAAGGTTCATTGGAGCATAGCTACAGCCACTTGGTACATACCATGTGGCTGCTTTTGCAAAACTGAAAACATTTACTGTCCTGCCCTTTATAGGGATCGCTTGCTAACCCTGCTTTACAGACACCAGTGGACCTGGGGGGTCTGCGGGGTCGGGGCGGGGGGGGCTGCTTCCCTCCTTAGCCTCTGATACAGAAAGTTTGAGAAGCTCCACTTCTCATCTGTTCCTATCTGAGAAGCAGTCGCCAGACCCCCGAATCCCAGGCTGGGACGGACCCTCTGCCCTGGGGCCCTGCCCCCCACCCTTCCTCTCACAGGGTCTTCCCCACCTCCCCAAAAAGCCCTAATGGGAGGGCAAAGCTGCCCTGTGCCTTTCACATCTGGATACAAGCGGAGTAGTTAGATGCCTGCCTAAATCAGCAGGGTGACTCCACGGAAAGCAAGGGCACTTCACAACGAAAGCAAATACAAGCACGGAGAACTGCCCGACAGTCAGACAGGCTCTGCTGCTAGGATCCAGGGGGTGACAGCCGCCCAGGTGCTGAGCGTCCCTGAGTCGCACCAGGAAACACGGGCCCAGCACCACCTCCCAGAGAGGCTCACCTGCAGCTCACAACGCTGCCGCACCAGCCCCAGGGGAGGGGCAGGCCCAGTTCCCAGGAGGCTGGACAGGCAGGCGGGCCTGCACACCAGGTGCAGATGCCCCCAGAACAGGGCTTCCTCCAGCACCAGCACACCGCTGACTGGCCTGGAGCTGGCCGCATGCAGACCTGCGGGAGCGTGAGACCCCACGGAGTGGACTGGACTGGACGGCAGGGCCCACAGGCGCTGGATGCGACTCTGGCAGGGGCTGTGGCTCCTCTTGCAGCCACACAGGTGAGTCCCACCTTGCCCCATGCTCCTCACGGCGACCCCACCGGAGGGACCCTGCCCTCCTGGCTGGGGCCTCCTCAGCAGGAGGCCCAAGAGGCCCCTGGCAGCCCCACCGGGTCTGTTCCTGGAGGTGAGGGTTGCTGTCTGCACAGGGCTCTGACTGCAGGTGGGGGGGGGGTGGCACTCCTGGGCTGGTCTGGCCCCCTTCTACCCCTAATGGGAGGGCGACTCACTGAGCAACTGTTCTTGGAGGAAGGCAGGAGCGTGTCCGCCCAGCACCTGCGGAGTCCGGCAGAGGGACCGCCTGCCCGCCGGCACGGGGGTCCTGTCTGGAGAGGGGCCGGGGCAGGAAGCTAGGCGCAGGCCTTCAGAGACCCCACGGGTGGGGGGCCTCCGCTCAAGGTAACCAGGCACCTCTGCTCCCCAGGAGGTCGTCTCTGCCCCCACCGGAGGCCTTCACTGCGGATGGAGCAGGCTGTCACCTGCTGCCACGTGACACACACTCCCGCCTGGGGTGCCCCTCTGTTGGTCCCGGGAGGGTGGCTGGGTTCCCGGCCCTGTCCTGTCCTGGACACGCTGCTCAGTAAGGATGCGGCAGGGAGAACATGCCTGACACGCATGCTGTGACCCCACGCCCGCCGTGGAGCCCAGGCCAGACTCCGCAACCTGAGGCCGCAGTGAGCCTCTCGCCCGGGGTCGAAAGCTGCTTGGAGGCAAGCACTCTGCACGCTGCCCCGGGGGGCCGCAGAGGCAGGGCCCGCAGGTAGCAGTCTGACCTCCCGCGCCTCACAGACCAGCCCTGACTCGGATTTTGGGGAGTCTGGGTTGCCATGGGAGCACGTGTTGTCTGTGGAGTTCTAGCCCCGCATGCTGAGGAGGGCTCGGGCTTCCTCTCCTGCACAGCCTGACCAAGCGAGAAGCGGCCACACACTGCTGGGCCTGCCCACAGCACACAACCGGGGGGAACAGGAAACTTCAGGAGCAGAGTGTTTGCTCTGATTGGGGGTTTTTAATCAAATAGAGTAGTCACATTAATAACTGCTGGGAGGACACGATTAGATAATACACAATTCAAGTTTTTGACTGATAAGGAGGTAGACACTTAATTCAATTTAGTTTCATAAACATTTAGGCCCCAATTCAATTTTCCTCCCGAACAGCAAACTTCACACACAAGCTCTCCTTTTCTTCCCTCTTGCCCAACGAGCCACGAAACTCTAAGTGTGTAACGTGACTCTGTCTGTGCAGATAAAGACTGCCGGCCTGGAATAGCAATTACAGAGAGAGCTATGATCAGTCTTCGTCTGATGGGAACTGGTGACTGACCAAACACACACGATTCTCACCTCCAGAAGCGGGAACACTGCTTCTGGTCATGCTAATTTCAGTGACAGGTTCCAGGCTTAAAATAATGAAACCTGCTAAAATTCACTGTGCCCCTGAGGACATTCCAAGGGATCCATGCCCTTTGTGCCCTCTCCTTTAAAGCCCGTGCCGCATGAAATGTAATTTTTATCAATAACCAAGTAGCTAATAATATCATAGCTGCATTGAAATCTTCATGCTGTGAAATCTAATTCATCCAATACATGAATCCATCACTTACACAGACCCTTTCTCAAATGCTATAAAACTTCCAAACCCATAGATTTGTCTCCAACAAAAATAACATGAAGGGGCCTTTCAATCAATAATGGAATCCCTCTGATTCTGGTGCTGGCTGAGTATTTTCTCCAGCTTTGCCTTTGTTCTTGTGGGTAGCAGCCCACAAGGGAAAGAGCTTGTTTTCACTTGCGGCCTCATCAATACCTAAATCCTGGTGAACAAGTGACACTGAGAAGCTGTAATCAATAGCTCCCTGTGCGTTTTTTTCTTCTGGTCAAATGGTTCAGCCCCACTGACAGCCCTGACACTTAGAACATGATGCTAAATCTTTATCAACAGCCATCTGGGTGACTGGCAGGACAAGACTCGGGGGGTCATTAAGGCTCACGGCATCTGCGAATAAACGAGCTCCTCAGGAACGCACTTGTTTAGGAAAAGGTGGGGAAACTCTCTGCAAGTATTGATTGGCTCTGAACTGCATTTAGCAAATTCTGAGGATGAGCAGGAAGGGGCTTTATCAGGCAGGGTGTGTGAGCCCTCATCAACCTGCCGCACCAGAAGACTGCCGCCCCAGGGCTCGGTCTGGGACAGGGCATTCCGGAGGGCTGCCAAGACATTATACCTGGGCTATTAATTTGTTCACAGAAAATTCTGGAAAAACCAAAGGCCTGGGGTGGGCTGAAACCCCCCCCAGCAGCAGACACCGCCCCTCAGTCTGCGGGTGAGCAGCCCACGCCTCGAGCACAGGCCATCAGGGGGGCCAGCGCGTCCTTGTTTACTGCCGGACACCACGGAATGGGCACATGGTGAGTGCCAGGGCGTCCTGCAGCTTCTGCGTCCGTCTGCCTGTCACGCTCCTCCTGAACAGAGAGATGGCTTCACTGGGTACGTCTCCAGGCCGTGCTCCCTGTGCCCACGTGTGTGGCTCTGTGGCTGGACTCTGCCGTCAGCACTGAGAAGGGGGACGTGGCCACCAGATCCAGTCCCTGACTAGGCCCCTTATCCCTTTATATCCCCAGGTCCCCTTAGGACCCCTCAGCCCTCTCTATGGATGACCCGAAGACCTCTGAGCACGGCTGACTCCGCTGAGCTGGCCCAGCTGCAAGGCACGCAGGCTGTCTCCTTCCGGGAGCACCCCAGCTCTTCTGAGCCACCCCTGGAGGCATCTACTGGGTCCTCTGCAACTTTCTCGTCAGACTGGGGTTCCTGTGCGGGGCCAGGCAGTGCCCTGCGACAGAGGGATGCCCGGGCAAGGCCAGCGGCTCACGGCCGCCGCACCTCCCTTGTCACAGGACGGCACCACCACGAGGGGCCACGGTGCGGGCACAATCCTCCCCGTGTCCTCAGGCCACCTGGGCACGCGCCCACGGGGATGTCAGGACAGGGACTGCACGGACAGAAGCGTCTCAGGCCCCGTGAGAGCCTGCTTTACAGATGTCAGGGGCTGGGCCACAGCTGAGCAGAGACAGTCACAGAGATTAACAGCAGGAGAAGGCAGTCCTGCTGCCTGCACGACAATACAGGTTTCTGAGTGCTGCCTTACGCAGTCGCCAGCAGCCACGGCCCGGCCACTTCAGACAGCGGGAACTGCGGGTGTCACGAGGGGCAGGTGTGGGCTGCTGTGCACGTCAGTGAGTGGGGCTGCACACGGCGTGGGGGCAGGCAGTTCTGGGACGAAAGGCCAGCCTCAGGGAGGGGAAGGCCCTCAGGGAGGGGAGCAGAAGGACCAAGCATCCCCGGGGCGTGAATGGAGTGCGGACAGACAGGAGAATTTCTACACAGCTCGGAGACCCTGGGAGTCAGGAAGCGGGCACCTCCCGAGCTCACCCAGAGGCCCTGAGTGGACACACAGTACGGGGTGAAGTCAAACTGTCCAACAGAGTGACCTGGGAGAAGGCGGGGGCCTTCCAGAGGGGAGGAGCCGCGTCAGCGTCACTGGGAAACCTCAACAGTTACCCCTGGAAATTGATCCAGGGTCATCCATGTGTGCCATGCAAACGGGGCCTGCAGCCTGTGGAGGCGGCGTGTGTGAACGACACACTGGGACGCTGCGATGGAAGCACAAGGGATGCAGACACGACAGCGACCCGCTGCCCCTGCCTCTGCCGCGCGGAGCTCGCGACCCGGGAGGCGGCCGTGCTGTCACCTGCCGCGCTGCCCCCAACAATCTGGGGTGTTTAACATGGACGCAGACTCTTCTCCAGGCAGACGAACACTGTAACGGCCCACGCACACCCACAGGAGCCGCCCCGCACCAGCAACGGTGCGATTCTGTGTGGAAGGCCGAGCGGCCGCCCTCCCGAGACGCTGGCCCTGCCCTGGGGGCCGCCAGCTGAGGGGAGGGGGCTGTGGGCCGTGCCGGGCACACCCGCCTCTCCCCGGAGAGCATGGACGGAAACCGTATTGAAAACACACAGCAAAGCCACAGGGATGTTTTAAGAACTGGGTCGATCTGATGGGGTAACTCCCCACCCCGCGATGTGACCATCTGTTGGCTTTTCCTTATTGGATGGCACTCTCCCACCATGTTACAGAGTCCCTACAGCTTCAGGGAGAGACCGTCCTGGGGTGATGGTGCCCAGGTCTGCAGAGACCCTCCTAGGGCGACGGCGCCCGGGTCTGGAGAGGCCATCTCTGAGTGACAGCACCCGGGTCTGGAGAGAGCATCCTGGGGCGATGGTGCCCGGGTCTGCTGGGCACCGCAGACCAACGACACCAGGGACGTTCCAGGGCCCCGTGCAGTCGTGTGAGGGCTCCCAGAGGCCGAGCTGCTGTGTGGACGGGGTGCCCTTCCCACCCCCTGCAGGGTCCTCAGGTGAGTGTGGCCTTGGCCAGGCCCATGCCACAGCCTTCCGAGACTGGACGGCCCCCTTCCAGAGGCCCCGACATGAACACCTCCTGTCTTCCCCAGCAGCCCAGGTTGCCTCTGACACTCGCCTGAATCAAAGGACCCTCGGACCCTGAGTGCGGTGCCCCGGTGCCCTGCTGACCGCGGCCAGGCTGACCCCCACGGCCACACACTCACAGGGTTGTTCCTTATGGCTCCTCCCACGGCCCGCGCTGCTCTGGGGTTGCCCGCCAGGGCTGCTAATTGCTGGTAAGAAACCGTTTCTCCGAATTTCACAAGCGTCAGCAGCTTCCATAACACCTGTCTGGTGAATGACTCTGAAAAGGAGAAAGCAAATGACGTTATTGGGACAAATGGCTCCAACAGCTAAGATACAAACAGCTGCCAGCCCTGAAAGAGAAAACGCAACAACGTACACAGAGGTGTGACTTAATTAAAACCTAGCTCTGCACGGGGTCCTGTCACCATGTCACCGATGAGAGGACGCGCGGGAGGCGAGCCGAGGGCGGGCCGGCACCTCCACAGGCCCCGCCAGTGGGCAGCACAGACGGCCCGCCCTCCCACCTCCCCGGAGCTCCACGTGGGCCTGCAGCACGCTCTCCTGGGGCCTGCGCGGGTGTGGATCGCACACGGCTCACTTCACAAGCACAGAAGGCCCTGCGTGCACACCAACTTTGGAAGCTTTGTACTGCTTGTTCAGTCCCGACTCCAGCTGGGACGCAGAAGGAAAAGGAGGCCGTGGGCTGGACCACGGTCTGATGCTAGCTGAGCCATCCACACCCGAGCGCGAGCAGGCTTAGGATGCCATACACCGCGGTCCACGAGCACCGCGGTCCACACCTTGGCTCCAGGCATCCGTAAGGAGCAGAGCTGCAAAGATAAAACAGCCTTACCCCCGTTTTAATGAGCAGCCACATCAAGCTGCTGCAGGGGTGAAGAGGAGGACACAGGACAGCCTCTCCCTCTGCTGCAGGCCGAGCGTGCTTCCGGGTGTGCAGGGCGCTGCAGAGGAGCTGGGCACAGGCCGGGCCATCTCAGTCGGGGCCTCTCATCTTTCCCCAGAAGACGCGTGTCCGCGAGCATGGGACAGGGAGCTGCCCAGCAACCCCCGCCCCGCCACCTCCCCCAAGGCGAGGGCAGGAGCGCCTGACACAGCAACAAAGGGAAGGATTCCACGGGCAGTTCCTGGGCCCAGAACAGCACTAATTACACTTCACGCCACGCTGGCCAAGTGCGATTTGGTTCTTAAAGGAAACACACCCTTACACGTGTGTTAGATAATACAAATCACTTCTTAACTGAAGGGAATGATAATCACTTCACTGGGAAAAAAACCTGTTTAGTCTTTATTATAACATTAAGCAAATTAAACATCAGCATAATCCAGGTGATACTAGAAAAGGGTCAGCAAAGAAATTGACTTTGTTGTTCATTAATTTACATGGATTAGCAGAGGGCAGAAAGATAGCGAATGTGCTCTAGTTTTTTATGATATAATTTCAAACTCTACACCATTTGTGGCAGGAGGGTGACTTTGGGGTTAATCAGACTGATTTGTCCTTTTAATTGCTTTCTATTCAAAGAAAATTCATTAGATAATGTTCTCTTCAAAATTCATGAATCAATTTAACTGAAGAAACCACATTAACAGCTTTGGGTTCATTAGCACATGCGGTTGTGTGACTAGCTGATTGCTGCGAGGGTTTCCTTAGGCAAACAGACTTTGTTTACTGTGATTTCTTTAGAAAGCATTTTGAAATCAAACTGTTAATCATTATTATTGTCACCGCTGTTGTGCCTAACTTAAAAATAAAAGGAAGGAAAAAGAAAAGCAAGGCAGCTTGGTGGTATCTTGGAGAAAAAGAGGTTTCAGGGACAGCTGTCTTGAAAAAGACACAATAAAAGCAGCCCAAGTCAATACTGCAAGACACCAAGGCCAGATCCCAGCCTTCCTCCGACAGCAGAGCTGCCGGCTCCGGCTTCCCTGCTCTGGCCCGGGGAGAGGGTGCTGCCCAGGCTGTCCCGAGAGCAGCCTGGGACCTACTGAACCGGCAGGGACAGGGAGGGGTGCGTGCGAAGGCGACTGGAGACAGCAGCTCCGAGGAGCCATGTCCGCTCCTCCGCCCTCATGGAGTACCAGCCCCAGCGCTGCTCTGATGGGTTACTGCCAAGTCACAGAGCGCCTCTCCTTCCAAGGGCAGAAGCATCGTATAATGAAACAATTACAAGCCCATGTGTGAGCACAGAGTTTATCAAACATTTTCGGCTTCATCGTCAATTTTTCACAGGAAACCATTTCTCATCTTGTACATGCCCGGCGATATCTTAGGACAAACAGCTGAAAAAAATGCAGTATTTTGCAATCAAGCACATCATTTTTGTTACCTGGAACTCAATCCACCCCGTAGGGAGCAAATGCATTAATTAGTCTTAAGCAGCTCTCACAGTCAATGCCTTTGCTCTGGACCTGTGCAAAAATCAGACCTGAGCCCCACTTCTCCAAAAAGGAGGGGCAACTGTGAGCTGCTGAATATCATTCTGAAATGTAGTAAAAAAAATTTGCTCATAAAAATGAACTAAGGTGGAAAACACATTCTCTTGAAGGTGTTCAGTTCAGTCGCTCAGTCATGTGTGACTCTTTGTGACCCCATGAACCGCAGGCCTCCCTGTCCACCACCAACTCCCGGAGTTCACCCAAACTCATGTCTGTTGAGTCAGTGATACCATCCAGCCATCTCATCCTCTGTCGTTCCCTTCTCCTGCCCTCAATCTTTCCCAACATCAGGGTCTTTCCAATGAGTCAGTTCTACGCATCAGGTGGCCAAAGTATTGGAGTTTCAGCTTCAACATCAGTCCTTCCAATGAACACCCAGGACTGATCTCCTTTAGGATGGACTGGTTGGATCTCCTTGCAGTCCAAGGGACTCAAGAGTCTTGGTGAGGTGACCATATAAATCTTTAGAGGTGGGACCATCATTTCAGGTGGCCCTAAGGACTGATGCTGAAGCTCCAACACTTTGTCCACCTGACATGAAGAACTGACTCACTGGAGAAGCCCCTGATGCTGGGAAAGTGTGAAGGCAGGAGGAGAACAAGATGACAGAGAATGAGATGGGTGGATGGCATCACCGACACAATGGACATGAACTTGGGCAAACTCTGGGAGGTGGGGAGGGACAGGGAAGCCTGGTGTGCTGTAGTCCATGGGGTCACAAAGAGCTGGACACGACCTGGAGACTGACCAGCAGCAGCAGCAACCACTGAACCACCACCTTTCTCTCCTGTGAAGGTCCCCACAGGGGGCAGGCTGCAGCCTCCACAGGCCACACTCCGGGTGCTCCTCTCCCTTGCCCTCTCCAGCCTGCTCTGGAACTCAGGTGGGGTCAAGACTGCTTCTTAGCTCTCCCTTATCCTAAGGACCTGGTCATTTCCATTTCAGCCTGGATGGCTTCTCAGACCCGGCCACTATAACCACCTGAACCTGGTGAAGACTGTTTTCTAAGCCCTCTCTCTCCCTGGGCTGCTGACAACACCGCATGCCTGTGGATGCCCTGCCGTAGCACTGAACCTGGCGTCCACGCCTGGGTCACGGCCATCTGCCAGGTTTCCGACGTTCCAAGGGCTCTCCAGGCCTGGCCTTCTCTGGCCTCTGGCACAGAGGGAGCCCATAACACCCTGGAGTGAGCACCAGGTTCTGATCAGGCGAATCCAGCACAGTTCTCACACCACGTGCTCTTCAAGAGCATATCGGCTAACGTGACCTGATGCTGTCTCAGCATCAAAGCAGCCAGACGACCTCCCCAGGAAGGAGCCCAGGAGGGAGGCCATGAGAGCAAAGGGATGGGTGAGCACACGCTACTGAGTGCCTCTCTGAAGCCAGGGCACAGAGCACAGGGCCATGGGGAGGAAAGGCTGGGGAAGAAGAACTGGAAGACGCACTGCGATGAGGTGCCTGTTTACCACTTTTAATTCAGAAATCCCCAGCCAGGACTGACTGTGGGCTTCCCAGGTGGCACTAATGGTATAGAACCTGCCTGCCAATGCAGGAGGCTCCAGAGATGCAGGTTCAATCCCTGGGTGGACAAGATCCCCTGGAGAAGGAAACGGCAACCCCCTCTTCTTGCCTGGAGAATCCCATGGACAGAGGAGCCTGGTGGGCTATAGTCTGGGGCGTCACACAGTCAGACAAGACTGAAGGGACTGCACGCACACAGGACGGACTGCGGCCTGGACCCTGGAGGCGGCGTCAGTTCAGACGGAGCCCAGGAGCCCTTGCTGCCTTGAGGAGGGGAAGCCCCCCCAGGGCTACTGTCTTGAACTCTTTGGGCCCCAGGCAACCCTGCAGTGTGTGCAGGGGGTGGCAATGGTGGGGGCCGGCAGGTGCTGAGAGCTCTGAGGAGAAACATCCTTTCTGAGGGGAAGAGCTGTGGGCCCAAAAGTGGCTGGGCCCCCCTGCGTTCTCCGTCTCTCTCTCCTGCTGCCCGGCCCCAGAGGCCTGTGCGGTTGCAGGAGTGTGTGGGAGAGGACCAGGGAGGCTGTGGAGGAAGAGGGGACTGGGAAACCACACCAGACCCGGAGCTGTTCGGGTGGATCCAACGCGAAACGCAAGACAGAACGGAGGGAAGGCTGAGCCCCTGCTGTGGTCCCGGGGGCAGCCCTGAGGAGACCGCGGACGCTGCAGAGCGCAGACACCGAGAGCACAGCCACAGGAGCCTGGCCAGGACTCAGGGGCTGCATCCAGCCAGGTTAAGGGTCTCGTCAACATGAACATCGGCGTTACCCACAGGACTCACATGAGACTCAGGGCCTCAGAACATCTATTCAAAATGAGCGGGTTACAAGGTCCAGAACACTCAGCATATGAAGAGTCAGGAAATCCTCAGCCTTCCTGGGAAAAGAAAATCATCAACTGTAATGGCCAAGAAGACATGGAAGTCAGACTCTCCTGACAACCCCTGCCCCGCCAAGCTTTCTGAGGTGTAATTAACAAAACTGTGAGACACCCAAACTACATGCGACAACCTGATAAACCACAACTGAGGACGGCTGTACAGGATCTGTGGTAAGAACGCTGTGAGAAGGGAGAACACCCTTGGAGCAAGTGAAAATAGAGTTTCCAAAAAAATGAAAATTACGAAGAAAAATCAGAGAATGTAGAACTGAAACATACAATATGCAAAAAGGAAGAACTGCACGGCATGGGCTTCTAGGCAGACTGGAGACGCCCGACGCAGAGTCACCTGGCCTGAAGACGAGTCAGCAGAAATGGTCAACCTGAGAGGCAGGAAAGAATGCCAAAAGCGAACGACAGTATCCAAAGCAGTCTTGGGGACACGCTGGAAAAGCCAGAAGGCCTCACACGTTAACGTGTTACTGGAGTTCCAGAAGGAGAGAAAGCAAAGTGTGGGGTAGGAGAAAAAATTCAAAGAAATAATAGCTAAAAATTGCCCAGATTTAGCAAAAGATATACAACCATAGATTTAAAAGAAGCTCAGCCATGTGCAAAGGGACAATCCCAAAGAAATCCACTCCCAAACCCATCAAGATGAAGCTGCTGAAATCCAAGGATGAAGACAGAAATCTGGAAAACAAGGAAAAATGGCGTATTATCTGTGGGAAAACAATGTTTGAATGACTGTAGAATTCTTACAGAAACTGCAGAGATCAGAAGGAAGCAAAATGGCAGTTTTTAAAGTGCTGAGAGAAAAGAACCATCAACTCAGAATTCTATATCTCATTTTGAAAAAAAAATCCTTCAAGGGTGAAGTTAAAATAAAGACATTTTTAGATCAAAAAAACCTAGAGATAATGCACTGCCAACAGACCTAAAAAGCTACAGGAAGCTCTTCAAGTAAGAAGCAAAACAATACCACAGGGAAGTGTGGAGCATCAGGAATAAAAGCAGAACCAAAGAAGTGGTGACTATTTGGCTAAATACCAGATTCTTCTTCTGTTGAGTTCCTCAAAATACGTTTAACGACTGAAAGTAAGACCATGACATCAACAGAGAAGACTGCAGCGTGCGCAGGGGTGAGCCTTCGGCGGAGCTGAAAGGGCTCCGCGGCGGTGAGGCGTCCATGCTCCACGTTGAGGTGGTGAGAGGCTGACTCCAGCTGGACCGCGACAGTGATGCATGTGGCGTGTTATAGTCCCTGAAGCAAAACCGCCAGAAAACCGTTAAGAGGTGATACAGTGAAAAACAGATGGCGGACTAGAAAATGCTCAACTATTCCAAAGGAAGGAAAGAAAGGGGAACGAAAAATGAAAAACAGAGGGAAAAGACAGAAAACAGATAATATTATGTGATAATAAAATGTAAGAAATAAGATAGCAATAAAGTGAAATAAGTGTCTGACATACCAACCCTAAGTGTTTATGTACCTTAACAACAGGGTTCAAATGCATGAAGCAAAAGCTGACAAAAATGAAACGATAATTGGTCAAATCCACAATTATGCTTGAAGACTTCACTACTCCTCTCTTGTAACGGACAGAAATATCTGACAGAAAATCAAGGATGTGGAAAGAAAAAAACACCATCAACCAACTTGTTTTAACTTTATAGAACACTCAGTAACAGAATTCTTTGGAAATGCACATGGAACACTAATCAAGATGTGGCACATTCTGGGTTATGAAACTAACTAACAAATTTAAAACAATTGAAATCAGACAAATGACTTTCTCTGATCATAATGGAAAAGGGAAAAGGAAAATCTCCAAATATTTGAAGAGTAAATAAGCTATTTCTAAATAATCTATGAGCCACAGAAGAAATCTTAAGGAAAAGAAAACAAAACTGAGCTGAATGAAACGGAAAATATGCACATCACAGACTATGGGACACAGCTAAAGCAATATTTAGAGGGATATTTATAGTATTAAATGCATATTTTAGAAAAAAGGTCTCAAATTAATGACAGTATAAAACATAACAATAATGAGTTGAGTTGATCAGTCATGTCCAGCTCTGCGACCCTATGGTCCGACCAGGCTCCTCCGTCCGTGGGATTCTCCAGGCAAGAGCACTGGAGCGGGCGGCCATGCCCTCCTCCAGGGGCTTCCCGACCCAGGGACTGAACCTGGGTCTCCTGCACTGCAGGCGGATTCTCTACCATCTGAGCCACCAGGGCAGCCCATAACAATAATAAGCTTCCAATTTAAGAAACCAGAAAAAGAAAACAAAAATAATCCGAAAGAAGGAGGAAAGGAATAATGAAGGTGACGACAGAAACCAGTGAAACTGAAAACAGAAAGTGACAGAGTGAAACACATGAAGCCAAAGCCCGGCTCTCTGAGAAGGTAAACCGATACATTTCTAGCAAGACTCATTAAAAACCCCTATCAACACAAGAAGTTAAAGAGGGGATGTTATTACTGACCTCACAGACACTGAATTCATAGTTTAAAATCTTCTGAAATTATAGGGCCAGATAATTTCACCAGAAAATTCTATCAAACATTTAAAAGAACAGATCAATTCAGCATAATTTTTTCAGAATAATAGAGAAGGGAACAATTCCTAAGGCATTTTATGAGGCTGTAATTATCCAAATACCAAAATCAAAGAAGCTGAAAGGCACAGATCACGATCTCTCATGGCCACACATGCAAAAATTCTCAACAGGTACTTGCAAATCAAATCGAGAAATAATTCAGTGGAGTTTGTCCTAAGAATGGAGGGCTGATTTAATATTTGAAAAAATTAATCTCTTATAAAGCTACATTAATCAAGATAGGATGTACTGGTGAAAAAATACATATATCAATGGAACAGAATTAGAAGAACAAAGGCAAGTCCATGGAAAAAGGATAATCCTTCCAAAAACTGGTGCTTGAACAACTGGGCAGCCACATGCAAAATATGAATCTAGACAGACCATGTATCTTCTACAGAAACTGACTCAAAGTGGATCACAGGCCTAAATCTAAGAGGCAAAACTATGAAAACCTCCATGAAAGGGAAAAAAGTGGGTAAGTTGAACTTTATCATAAGCAGTTTTTGCTCTGTGAAAAATGATATTTGGCAAAACTAATACAATTATGTAAAATTTAAAAATAAAATAAAATTAAAAAAAAATGCTGTTAAGATACCTTACAGAAAAGGAACAAGCTGAAAGAAAAATTTGCAAGATATATTTGATAAAGGACTTGTATACAGAATACACAGACTTCTTAGAAACTCAATAAGAAAATGACCCAATTATAAAGTGGATAAGAGTTTAACTTGGGCCTCGCACGAGTGGCACCAGGGAGGGGGTCTTCTGTTTTGGGAAGACCCCCTGGAGGAGGGCATGGCAACCCACTCCCGGATTCTTGCCTGGAGAATCCCATGGACAGAGGAGCCTGGCGGGCTATATATATAGTTCATGGGGTTGCAAAGAGTTGGACAAGACTGAGCAATTAAGCACAAGAGTTTAACAGACACCTCCTCACCAAAAAAGATATACAGGTGACAAATAAGCATCTGAAAAGATGTTGAACATCATTTGTCATTAGGGAGCTATAGGTTAAAATAATGAGATATAATTAGATACTATTAGAATGGCTAAAAACCAACCAAACAAACAAAAAAACCTCAACAGTACTGACTGCCGATGAGGATGAGGGATATTTAGTCACTGCTGATGAAAATGCAAAGCAGAACAACTATTCTGGAAGAAAGTGTGCTAATTTCTTACTTATAAAGCTAAACAGGAGCTTACCACATGAACGAGTGACTGCATTCCTAGGTATTTATACTCAACAGATTGGAAAACTTATGTCCACACAAAAACCCGCACATGGATGTTTACAGCAGCTTTATTTACCTACTGCCGAAAGCTGGAAGCAACCAAGATGCCCTTTTATAAATAAACTAGGGAACATCCATACAGTGGAGTATTATGCAGTCATGTAAATATTTACATGGAGGATCCCAGGACAGAGTGCAAGTGGTAAGGAGACTCTAACCATATTACAAATGTATGCACAACTCCACTGAAGTGTGGGGGAGGAAAAACAGTGACCCAAGCAACTTTGGGAAAAAGTGGAGTCTATAAGACTAAGGCAAAAGGAACTGCCCTGTACACTGTACTCTGGTTGACAAGGCTGTTTCCCAGGGAAGTACAGGATAAACATCCCAATACTGCGATACAGTATACTGGGCTCAAATAACTAAGGAGATGGATGGCAGAAGACGGGAGCCAGTTTCTCACTGATGGAAGAGGAGCGTACAGATAAGCAAGGGGAGGCGGCTAGAATGATCCAGGTAATAATGGATTAGAAATCTATGTAGATTTGAGTACGAACTAATGTTTCGAAGACGTGCGTGGGTTCGATCTCTGGGTTGGGAAGATCCCCTGGAGAAGGGAAAGGCTACCCACTCCAGTATTCTGGCCTGGAGAATTCCATGGACTACAGTGCATGGTGTTGCAAAGAGTCAGACACGACTGAGTGACTTTCACTCTACCTTAATATTGGTAGAGGTCAAAAAAAAAGAAAAAAGAAAAAAAAACATAAAAAAAAAATATTGGTAGAGGTCAATGCCAACCTCAACAGTGTTAAATCATAATGATAGTATGGACCCTTGACATGACTTCATGAAAATGGCAGTTTACCTCTGTGGTTTTCCTCCTGTAACTCCATAGCTCCAGTCTATGACGAGAAAAGCATCATATCAATTCTAATATAATGACATTCTACAAAATTTCTGACAAGTACTCTAGAAAACTGCAAAGGTCATCTTAGACAAGGAAAATCTTGAGAAAATGTCAAAGCTAAGAGAAATCTAAGGAGATGTAATGACCAAATCTAATACGGTACCCTAAATTGGTTCCTGAAACAGAAGGACATTAGATTAAACCTAAGGCAATCTGAATAAAATGTGAACTTTAGTTAATTAAGTAAGATATCGACACTGGTTCATTGAATTAACAAGTGTATCAGTAATTCAAGAGGTCAATTATAGGGCAAAATAGATGTGGGTACAATAGATGTGGGCTCTCTGTATTAACTCAATTATTATTATTGTGGGTTTTTTTTTTTTGGTAAATCTAAAACTGTTCTAAAAAATAAAGTCTACTTAAAATGAACTAATATGAGCCACCATATTAACAGCCTAATGAAGAAAAATACATAATGATTAATATTAATCATGGTAGGAAAAAAATGTAAGACGTTTCAACATGCATTCATGATGGCAGCTCCCAGCCACCCTGGGACAACGCAATAAAGGTGATGACAAAAGCCCGGAGTTCCTACCGTGCTCGCCTGTGAGAAGATGAATGGTCCCCCTCAAGATTGAGAAGCAGCAGGACGTCCGCTCCTGCTCAACACCACAGTGGGAGCTTCAGCCGTTACAACAGGACAAGAACATAAATACATGTTGGAAGGAAATAAAACTGTCCCCATTCATAGGCAATGTGATTTGTTCATGGGAAAACACTTAAGAATCTATCAAAACAAACAAACATGCCAACAACAAAACCAGCTTTGAACTAACAGGCGGATATAGCAGAGTCAGCAGGCACAAGGCCAACACACAAGAGGCAGTCACAGTTCTGTTACTGGTAACAGCTCCAACCAAACTGAAATACTTAGATCTAAATCTAACTGCATACAAGATCTTTCTGCTGAAAACTACAAAATGCTGATATATTGATAATATTATAAAAGAAAACCTAAATAATTTGAGAGACATACCATGTTCATGGATAGGAAGTCTCAATATCACAAAGCTTTCAATTCTCCAAAAACTGAACCACTGATTTATTTCCATTCCAGTCAAAATCCCAGGGGTATTTTTTGAAGATACAGACAAGATGATTCTAAAACTTACGTGGAAAGGCAAAGGAACTTGAACAGTCAAAACATTTGAAAAAGGCAAAAGGAAAAAAAGGCTGAGAAATCACACCAGCAGGTTTTAAGACATACTATTATGCTGTTATAGATCAAGATAATGTGAAATTTATAAAGGGATAAACACAGAGACTTTCAAAGGAGACTAACATACAATGTCCAAATGGTTTATGACAAAGTTGCAAAAGCATTTCAATGGAAAAAGGGTATTACTTTCAAAAAGTGTTGATGGAAAACTTGATATCTAGATGCAAAACACTGAACTCTGACCTAAATCTCATACCGTTAAAAAATTAATTTAAAATAAATCATTTATTTAAATAAAACTTTCAACTAAAAAAGAAAATTTTAGAGTAGAGGAGAAAACCTTTGTGACCCAAAGTTAGGCAAACAGTTCTCAGATGTTTCATCAAAACCACAATCCATAAATTAAAAAGTAAACTGGACTTCATCAAATGAAAACAAAACAAAACAAAACTGGTCTGTAAAAGTCAGTGTTAAGAGATACAAGACAGGTTGGAGCCTGGGAGAAAATATTTGGAAATATATCCAATAAAGGACTTATATTCAGAATATATACAAAAATATTTAAATTCAACAGTAAGAAAACAAACAACCTAATTTAAAAAGATGGGCAAAAGACTTGAATTGACAGTTCATCAAAGGAGGATATAGTTTGGTAAATAAGCACATGAAAAGATGTTCAACATAACTGTTAGAGAAATGCAAATTAAAATCAGGATGAGATAGCATTCCACACCTATTAGAATGGCTATAAAAACACATGAAGATAACACCTATAGTGTGGAATACAGCAATTAAGAGGAATAAACTACAGATACATACAACAATTTGGATGAATCTCAGAGGTATTAAACTATTCACAGAAACCAGGCTCAAAAGATAAATGCCGTCTGAGCCCACTTGTGTGACGCTCTCAGTGCCGCGAGCCTTGGTGACAGCACAGAGCGGAGCCTGCCGGGCGTCGGGGGGCCGCCGTGGCGGCAAACGGGCAGCAGCGGGGCATTGGGCGAGGGGACTCGCATGTCCTGCTTCTGATGGTAGCTACAGAAAACTACACATGTATTAAAATCCACAGCACTGCAAACCACAAAATTCAGTTTTACCACATTTCTGAAAAGACAAGATCGAAGGAAACACATTTTCTACATGCCTTTTCTTTTACCAAAGAAGAGTTTTCTCCTCAAAGGTCAAGATATCTACTTAAAGTGGAGTCTAGGTCACATTCTCTGCCACGTCTTTCTCCTCTACAAGTTCACCCTCAACATTAATATACAGTCATCACGGTGGGCCCTCCACTCAACACAGCTCAGAGCAAGGGCCTGCCTGAGGGGTCCGCACCTCAGCAGAGAGCTCTGGGGCTGACCCAGAGGAGGCATCCAGTGAGGGTCTACGGGATGAATGGAGGAGTGGGTCTGGTCTCCCCTGAGTCCGCCTGAGGGTGGCTAGTGCTGGGGGGGAAACAAGCAGCACCGTTTACCCCGAGAGCAACCTCAAGCTGCCAAGCCCGACTAGGGTGACAGAGCAGCTGCCAGAGGCGGGCACAGCCCCCGGCCGAGAGCGAGCAGCTGCACTCGGGCATGGGTGAGGATGAGAACAGCCAGGCAGAGGGGCACTGTGGCCCCACCAGCTCTCAGACACGCTCAGGAGGAACAGCTGCTGCTGCGGCAGCCTTCGCCCCAGCCTTCCCACAGGGAAACGGTCAGCGCCCAGCACAGCGAGGGCACGAGGGGGCCTGGCACCACTCCCTGCAGGCAGAGCGTCAGCAGCCCAGCCGAGGGCCTCTGGAGGGGCCAGAGCAGGTCACCCTGCTGCAACTGGGCTCGGCCAGGGCCGCACACGCCTAGGGGCCTCTGTATCTACAAACACGAAGGAGTCCCCTGACGCTGGCCCTCCAGAGCACCAGCCTCACCTCTATCAGCCACAGCTGTTTCTGACATCAGCACTGGATAACTTGTAAATACTCTCTTCTTTCCATGTGCTGTAATACATGTATATTTCATTTCAAATGAAATATAACACTGCTTAAGGGAAAATAACTGCATTTATTTCCGTTATTTTCAGTAGTCATGTATGGGTTGAGAGTTGGGACTGTAAAGAAAGCTGAGCACAGAAGAATTGATGCTTTTGAACTGTGGTGTTGGAGAAGACTCTTGAGAGTCCCTTGGACTGCAAGGGGATACAACCAGTCCATCCTAAAGGAGATCAGTCCTGAATATTCATTAGAAGGACTGATGCTGAAGCTGCAACTCCAATATTTTGGCCACCTGATGCAAAGAGCTGACTCATTTGAAAGACCTTGATGCTGGGAAAGATTGAGGGCAGGAGAAGGGGACGACAGAGGATGAGATGGTTGGATGGCATCACCGACTCGATGGACACTGGTTTGGGTGGACTCCGGCAGTTGGTGATGGACAGGGAGGCCTGGCATGCTGTGGTTCATGGGGTTGCAAAGAGTCGGACACGACTGAGCGACTGGACTGAACTGAACTGATTCAGTTATGTCAGCTATGACCTCTACAACACTATGAGCAGCAGAGAAAAAACAAAGAATAAGAAAGCTTATAGGTCATCTCAAAGGTTCAGGAATCAACATGGTATTTTCATTTCAGCACACGCCTAACCAAGTCAGACTACATGAACTAAATACACCTACTTGAGAGTGTCAGCCTGGTACACGGGGGTAGGGGGCGTGTGAGTGTCCTGCTGGAGGACGGCACACACCGTGAAGCCTGTGAGTCTGCTGTGGAATTGGGAGTGGGGTCTGGAGGGACACAGTGCCAGGGACAAAGATACACCTCTGCCAACCAGTATCTCTGGGCTGGACTGGTCAGGACGGGGAGACACTCCATCTGGAAAACCCAAGGGATGTTCCCGGCTTGTGAAGAGGGCTGCCTTGTGGTGGCCGTGGGGGACAGCCCAAAGCCAGCCTTTCTAACATATGACAAAAACAAGCTGCAGAAAACTGTGGCGTTGGATGGTGGGCAGCAACACGAGCAGGGAGATGGGAGGGAAATGCTGGAGCACAGCTGCTGAGGGTCTGGTCTTGAAGAGTGGGCATATGTTTCCTGGAAGGAGTGGGGGTGCTTCAGATAGAAGTGACCCCCAATGGGAAACTGGGACAGGCAGTTGATGTGCTCTCCTTGCCCTTCACTTACTCCTCTTGCAAGCACCTGACCTGGGGCTCCCTTTTCCAGGTGAGGGAATGTGGCACTGGCCTCTGGGTTCCCAGTGGGGACTCTGTGGTCCCAAGCACTGCTGAGAGCCCAGATTACAGGTGTGGAGGGAGATTCTGTCCTGTGGGTGAGCCTGGAGTAACTGTCCAGCTAAGGGCGGGCCTACTGAAACCATGCGCAACGGCAGTCAGAGCCTGTGGTCTGCTGGTACTCAAGGGAAAAGGAGCCTGGCTCACCTGGAGAGAGCACAGCACCTCTGCCACACCAGGAACACTGAAAAAAAAAATAATAATCAGGAACACAACACAAATTTTATGACTCCTTAGAGAGACAACAGGGCCATCCCAGGTGGCACAAGTGGTAAAGAACCTCCTGCCAATGCAGGAGACATAAGAGACAAGGGTTCAGTCCCTGAGTTGGGAAGATGCCCTGGAGGAGGGCATGGCAACCCACTCCAGTACCCTTGCCTGGAGAATCCCCATGGACAGAGGAGCCTGGCGGGTACAGTCCACGGGGTCGCAAAGAGTTGGACAAGACTGAAGCGACTGAGCACACATGCATAGAGTCAATGGGCAACTTTTGGGAACAATAAACAGTTTTTACTTTTAGAACAGTGGTCCTCACAGTCCAGTCTGGGGAGCTTCGGGGTCCCAGAGACCCAGTTAGGGGAACTGTGAGGTGAACACTATTTTCATAGTAACACTGAGGTGCTATTTGCCTTTTAAATTTTCATTCTCCCACAAGTACATAGAAGTTTCCCATAAGCGACATGATGTGTGATAAACAGATTAAATGCAGGAGCAGCTATGAGAACCCACCTGTCTTCCATTAAGGCAAGATTAAAGCGACTGGCAGAAGTGCAGAGCAGTGCCGCTCTTCTGTGTGTTTTGGTCTTGGAAAATAGAGTTATTTTCACATGAATATATTATTTTTGATAATATACAGTGAATTTATTATTATTACTTTGGAATAAATTAACACACTAAAAAACTCTCAGGTTTAATTTTCAACATGGTCAATGTACATAAATAAAATGCTGATAATCCAAAGCTCTCTGGGGTCCTCAGGAGTTCCGAGGAGGACAGAGGGGTCCAGAGGACAGACGACCTCCATAAAGGGTTAGGGCGGCCCCTCCCTGTCCACGCCTGGCCAGAGGAGCAGGGCTTGCTGGCCCGGAGCGCACCAGAACACAGTCTCCGAGCTCATCTCGCAGGCGGATTGGACTGTATCAGCCCTCAGAAACGAGCCTCGGCCTCACCCGCTGCGGGGAGACGGCGCTCTCACCTGGCGAGGCCGGCGCAGGTGACGTGGGCTCAACAGCCTCGCGGCTGCACCTGGCCGTATTGTATTTGTATTCACCTTCCCAATAATTAGAGCTCCCGAAACTTATTTAACAAAAGAATTATGCCTAAGACTTAAAGCTCAAACTTAAGGAAGCCTACAGAGAAATGATTAAACTGTGAATGTCCTGGTATGAATGTGAATAATTATACATTAACACCCTTTACCATTCAAGTAATTGTCATTCAGCTCAAACCTGGATAACTGACTTTTGAACAGGTGTTAGCAGTTTCTGAACACTATACGAAATACATAGAAAGGCTGTTAAAAAAAAAAAAAGGGAAGAAGGGAGAGGGAGGGAAGGGGTTGACATGTTGCTGAGGGTCCCTGTGAAAAAGGCATGGCATCAAGCCTGAGCCTCTGGTCCTATTGCCTTCGACCCGCAGCCGCGAGCGCCTCCCCTGCCAGCGTGTGCCTCTCCGCACGCCCACCTCAGGCCCTTCCTTCTCACGTCCCCTCAGAAATACTCCAGACTTCCTCAGTTGGTCGCCTGAACCAGCCTGGCCCACGGGAGCCAGGGCTCCCCCGGGCACAACCTTGTCATCTGAACGACAGAGAGCTGGGTGATCAGATTTAAGACGACACAGCGCTTTCCAACGCGGTGTCCCTGTGCGCCCACGGTGGCGATGAGAGGCCTCCCTCGAACCTCGCCTTCTTTTCGTGGTTTCAGTCCAGCTGCATTAAAGGGACCAGTTGCTAGTGAATTTCAGATCCCCACCATTTGAGGCTACACGCCCCACCGGTCTGTAAAACCACGTCAGCGTAGGTACACTGTATCCCACCCCTCTCCAACCCAGCTCCACAACAACCGTGCATTCCTTCAGAAGCTTTCGAAGCCTCCTGCTAGCCCTCCATAGCATCCAGCTGCATCAACAGACACCTTGCAGCTCCTGCAAGTCTAAAAGGGAGCATCTTCCTGAACCGGGGCACAGCCCCACCACCCTGGGCCCAGCGTGAGAGGCTCCAGTTGGTGTCACGTGACTGGGAACATCAGCAAATCTAAAGCAGGGGTGTGGGGCGGTGAGTCTGAAAGATCCCCACCCATGTGGCTTCTTGAGCTTGTCTAAAACAGCCCTGAGGTCTGTTAAATAATTTTAGCTAACTTTTGATGACCAACCCAACAGAAAGAAGCTAAGCCCTTAATTTCTTAATGAATTATTCTTTACCGTGGGACAGGGATTACGCCATGGAGAAGGCACATCATTACTGACAGAGCTGTCAGAAGGACAGGCAAAAGGAAAACTGGCAAGCTTTAATTTCTCTGCAGAGAAATGAGGGGCTCTTTGGGGATTAATCTCAGTATCAACATTGAGCCTTTGCCGCAGGGCAGCTGAAGAATTCAAAAGAAGTTGTGACTGAATTCTGAGTGATGGAATCCAGCTCCAATTGTGCAGCTGACTTTGGTTTCTCACCTATTCAAATGAGGACGAGGCCGCGCAGGTGTGGGTGGAGGGGGTACTGTGCGCCCTCGACGGGTGGGCGGCAGGGAGGGTGGGAGAAGGGCCTCCCAGGGCACCCCTCCGTGAACATGCAGGAAGTTCCCCTGGGGGGCAGAGAGGCAGAGGACTTCACCACTGCTGCCCAGCCAGGGGGTCCTGGTCCCTTCCTCTCCTTTCGGGGACCAGGGCTGAGAGCCAAGAGGGGCTGCTATGGGCAGGCGGCAAGCCCATAAGGTCACGCTACAGTCCTCTAGCACTTTATACTTCCCTGAAAGGGCAGTCCTTGCCCCTTTACAAAGGCCTGAGGACATGGTCCCCCTGTTCCGAGCAGGTGAGAGACCAAAGCAGGATAAGCCCACCTCTGCCTCCCAACCATGGGCTTTTCTGCAAAGTCTGAGGCCTCAGGTCCTCCCCACGTGACCTCTCCAAAGGGCTGCCTGAGTGTCTTCATGCCACAGCAGGTGGCTTCCCTCAGAAGAAGTGACCCAAGAGGGCCCTTCCCAGCCTTGGGAGCCTCACCATCACTCCTGCCGTATCCTGTGGGCCCCTCGGGGCTAGCCTGGCTCAGCCGGGGCAAGAACAAGAGCATGGGCACCAGAGGCAAGGGCCACCAAGGGACATGCTGCAGAGCCATCCCATGTCTGTGTTCCAGAGAGGAACACAGAATTGCAGAATTCAGCAGGGAGCCCTGGGCGGATCAAAAGCCATGCCTGCAGTATGACTTTGTTAACTGACTATGGTAACAAGGTGGCATATCACAACAATTCTAAAGTCAGCCACGATCTCCCAAATTCTCAAAGTGAACATCAGTTATCTCAGGCTGGGAAACTGGACTCTAAACACAGAAACAAAATCTACAGTCATAGAAAGCACCTCACTACATATTCTCCCAAGTCCCACGATCCCCTTAAACATGACTTTGCTCCCCTTCAAATTTAGCATCTGAATTCTGAGTCTTTTCATTTATGAAGCAGGGGTGAGGCAAGGAGAGTTTTTCACTAGCACCAGCAGAGACAAAATTAAAAACGTTTGACCTTGAATTTGCAATATCAGGTGTGCACCTTACCACTTAAAACTTTAAAAAGTGGTTGAGTCCCGTACACTATCAGGGGCTCAAATTCTTCCAGATGTTTCCGTGAAAAAATGCTGATAACTCAGACTCTGTAGAGTGGTCAACAAATGATGGCCAACTTCAAACCGGGTCCTGTTCCACAGCAGCAGGCAGCGACCAGAGTCCCCTGCCCCTGGCTGTCCATGGCCACACACCAAGACTACCCCGCAGACAAAGGGCTCCCTGGCGCTGGAGAAGCTCTCTCTACAAAGGCTGCCCACCCTGCTGGGCCAACACCACACTCAGGAGAAGGCGGAGAAATCAACAGCGGCTTTCAGGTCTAGGAACACTGCTTGTTTGACACTCAGACTCATGAGCCTCCAACATCAGCGGTAGACTGGGGAAATATTAATTGATTAAATGAAGTCCTCTGTAATTAGATCACTTGCCTCAGTCATTCAACCCATGGCTACTGACACAGAATATACATGTATCAAGTATTCTCTTTTACTCCAAGACTTTCCAATTCATTTAATCAGTGATGTATTTTACTTTTGATAAAGTCTATTTCATTGTTATTTTCTATCATGAATTTGTATTTCAGGATTGTGTGAATATTTTTTTAGTAACATGAAGATATTCTCCATGTTTTCTTCTAAATAAAAGCTTTAGAGTTTCCGTTTTATGTTACGTACATGATACATCTCAAATTAATTTTCATGTACAGTGTGAACTAGGGGTCAAGGCGACTTTGCATGAATGTGTGTGTGTGTGTGTGTGTGTGTGAGAGAGAGGCCCAGTTGTTCAAGCACTATTTGTTGAAAGGATTTACTGTCCCTATCCATCTGTTTGGAGTCTTTCTCAAGGATGCAATGGCTGTACAAGTGTGGATCTCGAGTATGTTCTGTTGCTCTAAGTACTGAGGCTTAAGCCAGTGCCACGGCGTCTTGACTACAGATGATCTGTCTTTAAGTCTTGAAATCAGGTAATGTAAGTCCTACAATTTTATTCTTTTTCACGGCTGCTTTAGATATTCCAGCCTCTTTGCATTTTCATATAAATTTAGAATCAGCTGGGAACTTAAAGGACTCATGGGACTGAACTCAGAGAACAGTTCACAGAGAACTAACCTCTTGGCAATACTGGCTTCTCCAATGACCAAGGCCTGTGCGCTGACTTTGCGGTTGTTGTTCAGTCACTAAGTCGTGTTCGACTCTTTGCAACCCCATGGACTGTGTTCCGCCAGGCTCCTCTGTTCTCCACTACTCCTGGAGTTTGCTCAAATTTGCTCTAATTCCTGTCCACTGAGTCAGTTTCCTTAGGTCCTCTTTAATTTCTCTCAATCATGCGTTATATTGTCCAGTGGAGAGGTCTGCATTCTTTTTACTAAAGCTAATCTTAAATATACTTTGGATACTACTTGAAAACTCAGTGTTTTAAATTTAATTCTTAATTTTATTACATAAAAATCAATTAATTGTTATATATTAAAACTATATCCTCAACCTTGTTAGATTTACTTGTTAATTTTAACAGATATTCAAAATTCTATGAGATATTCTATGTACATGACTGCTGTTGTTTAGTCGATAAATTGTGTTTTGGGACCTTATGGACTGTAGCCCACCAGGCTCCTCTGTCCATTGAATTTCCTAGGCAAGAAGACTGAAGTGGATTGCCATTTCCTTCTCCAGGGTATCTTCCTGACCCAGGAACTGAACCCACGTCTCCTGGATTGGCAGGCAGATTCTTAACTACTGAGCCACCAAGGAAGCCCACATAAATGATTATATAAACTGAAAACAGACAGTGTACTTATTTCTAACATGTATGCTTTTGTTTTTCTTACATTTTTGCACAGAACTCTGTCCTTTGAAATTATGTTTATTGTAGAAAATATATAATGAGTCTGTTTTTTTTTAATCCAGCCTGTTTATCTATGCCTTTTTATTTGAACCTTAACACCATTTCCATTTAAAGTACCTGATCACTCTGTCTGGACTGGAGTCTACCTAGTACCAACTTGCTATTGGTCCCAGCTGTTTTCTGTTGTCCTTTCCCTGTTTTTTCTGCCTTATTTTAGATTACTTTAAAAATTAGCTATTTTACCTTCTATACTGACCTATGAACTACTCATTTTGGTTTTATTTTTTAGTAGCATTGTAGGATTTATAATATGCTTCTTTAATTTATCAAACCCTTCTTTCAATTAATACGATACTTGCTCATTATAATCTAAGAACTGATAGCAGAACATTTCCATTTCCCCATCCAACCTTTTGTTATTTACTTCTATATTATAAAACACCAAATTTATTATTTATATGCTGAACAGTTGATCATTTTTTACTGAAAATCAATAAACAGGAACTTCCTCCCCCTTAACTCTCCCATGTACTTCCGTTTCCAGTGGTGTCGACTCTCTTTGGAATCGTTCCGCCTCGGTTCCCAGTGGCCCCACGCCAATCTCGTGTGGTTCCCCCAACACAGAACGGCACTCCTCACATACAACAGCATTCTGCAACCAACTCTTGCGGGAATTCTGTGTAGCTCCCTTTCTCCAGGACTCTGCCCACACCTCCGGCCACCTGGCACATGCACTAAAGCACTTGTAGCATCGTTAGTTTAAAAGGCAAAGAACGAGGAGAACCCCAATGCCTGGTGACAGAGGACAGGAAAAAATTACAGCATGCCCAGAAGATGAGGTTCTCTATATTCGTCATAATTAGCAAACTATCTCTGTAGGATTTAAAACAGATGAGTTTCAGAGAAACGCTGAATGAAAGAACCAAGTCACAGTACTATTTCATCCATGTAAAAAGTGCAAACCATGGAGCTGGGCTGGGGGAAGGCCGACGTGGCTGGGAGGACACACGGGACTGAGCGGTGCTGGCCGTGCTCCACCCTCAACCCGGGTGTGCACAGAGGCGTCTTCCCTCTTTTGTTTATGCCTTACAAATCCTTAATGAATATGCTTTTGTCCAATGTGGCTATTTCATAAAAAAAAAAAGAAAATACCAACCTGTCAATAACGCACTCAACAGTTATTCTTAATGAAACTCTTCAAACAGCTCCTTTCCCTCATATGATAAAAAATGATTCAAAAGGAATTTATTTACATAATTTTCTTGCTTTCCCCCCGAAATTTAACTGTTAAAACAAGAGAGGGAAGATGACAATATTTCCAAGCATCTGGATTCTGAGCTCGTGGAGCCCTGACCATGTGTTTCAAAGGAGCCATTACCACTCCCACCCCAGCCCCTCCTCCCCATGGCCTGGGTAATATTTTTTCATAGCAATTATATCACTCCCTGATGGTCTAGGGATATGTATGAGTGTATATATACTAGTACATACTTATAAACACATACATGCTGCTGCTGCTAAGTCGCTTCAGTCGTGTCCGACTCTGTGAGACCCGAGAGACGGCAGCCCACCAGGCTCCCCCGTCCCTGGGATTCTCCAGGCAAGAACACTGGAGTGGGTTGCCATTTCCTTCTCCAAAGCATGAAAGTGAAAAGTGAAAGTGAAGTTGCTCAGTTGTGTCCGACTCCCAGCAACCCTATGGACTGAAGCTTACCAGGCTCCTCCAACTTCCTACTAAAATACAAGCTCATAAGGCCCAGAATTTCGTTTAGTTTTTAAGTTCCAAGAGCCAAAAAGAGGGCTTTGCTTACAGCTCAATAAATAATTGCTGAATGACTGACCAATTGAACTCCCTTCTCCATGGTCTGGCCTAGGGCTCTGCCAGAGACCGGCACCTGTGTCCCCACTGACCAGTGGAGGATGGGCTGACAGGGAGGCCTGGAGTCCTCCCCTTGCAACTCACCTTCACTTTGAAGAGGGCGACAACTATCTAAGTCTGGGGAAGGCATTCAATAAATACGTTAAACTGAATGACATCTGACCCTGAAGCATGTAGAAAGGAACCACTGTCAAGAATCACTCAAGGGCCATGTCCAGGCAGCGGGAAGTGGTCCTCCTGAGGCTTCCCATGCTTCCTTCCACACGCTCTTGGGGAGAAAAGGGCCGCAGCACGCTCAGTCCAGGGTGGTGGGCCGAGCAGCCACCAGAGAACCTGCCACATGAGCTGGGAAGAGACCATGGCGGGGCCAGGTGGGGGTGTCACGGGCCTGGCTCCACCCACAGAGCCACGTGGTGCTGGGCCGCGCTCACTCGACCTGCACGCTGGCCTGCTCGGGAATGGGACCCTGGCTGCTGCTTCCGTCTGGAGCCAAGCTCTGCTCTTGAGCAAGTGCTGGGTGCCGGCAGCCGTGGTCGTCCAGGGGAGCAGGGCTCCTGGATTCGAAATGCACTGCTGCACCTGGGTCAGAGCCCAGCACTCCCCCAGCATGTGCAGCAGATGGAGCAGAAGAGCCTGGTCACGGAGACCACGCACATGCTGGGAAGGACCCGACATCTGCGCCCGAGAAGCAAGGTATCATCTCAGAGGCCCAACCATGGGCAGCTGCCCCGCCCTCAGGGTGGGGCACCCTCGGGGGCTCTGTGGGGCGGTCAGAGGGTGGTGGGATACTCTTCCCAACTCTCCAGGGGTATCCCTCTGGCTCTCCTTGGCTCCAGGCCTGCCGACCACCATCCTCCACACTGACAACACAGCTTCTATTAATGCTACTGGGACCATGGATAACATTTAAATGCTTTAGCTTCAACCCAAATACACCAGACCTCTAATGAAACCTTAAACACAAGTCCTGTATTCTAGAAAAGGAAACACATCAGGTGAAGAGTTGGGGCCCCTGGCCAGGTGCGAACACCAAGAGACCTTGGGAGCTGTGTGCAGGTCCAAGACGCAGGCTATGACGAACATCAAAAGGTGTTAATGGTTTCAATATTTATCTGCTGCAGGGAAGCACTCTAAAAAGGAGACAGAAAAAAAAAATTCTGCTAATGGCTGTGTCTTTGCCATTAAAATGAAAAGCTTAATGCATCTTATAATCAGAGGACAATTTGCAAATCATTAAGAGAAATGTAAAATTCCATTAAAATACAAATCAAGAGACTCTCCCTGGACTAATAATCTTTTTGATATTATTTTGCATTTCACTATTTCTGTTCCAATACCCAGGCCCCACAAATGATCGGTTCCTGAACATGCTCTTTACCACAGCCTACTTCTTTAACGAGAAACCGAGAGAAGGGCAATCTGCTATTCAGAGCAGGTGCTAATGAAGAATTCCATATATTCTGAAATTTAATTAAAACCCCAAAGATTTCAAATTAGATGCAATTTGAAATGCCTGGGGCAGAAATACATGCACTTGCGTGGCGAGGGCGCCACACTGGAAGTTGATACCGTAATTGGTCTTGATGTATTTTTGTGTTGCCGGGCTGAAGCACAGAACTCATAACCATATAAAAATTCTCTGTAGATTACCTGCTCATTGAAAATGCCATCACTCAGGTAGTTCTCTACTAAATTACCATGCTACTAAAATGCACAAAGTGATTCGGAGAGTAGAGTGGCACAGCTGGCCGACGCTGCCAATGAGTTATGCATGCGTCAACGCGGCCTTTTTTCTTAGTAAAATATGCTCAGTTGAATATTAAAATATAATTGGCATTCAACCTAAGTAGCTTAAACCATTTTGTTATCTTCTTTTAAACCGATTTGGCTCCTCCACAGTTATTTTCAAGGATGCGATTCACAAACTAATGATACCATCATATTCTGCGAGATTTGTGCTGTTTTACATTTGTCATAAATAGGTGCAGTTTCTACAGCCTGCTAGGGATGGTCTTTAATATTAGTTGCTCTTGAACATCAAAGGCCCAATTCTTGAGGAAAAAAGGGGGGGACATGCCATTTATGTTGGTTCTTGCATATTTTATTCTACAAAGAGGAAGAGATGCGGACGCACTGAGAAAAGCACACGTCCTGGCCGAGTGGCGAGCCCTGGGTCTCCCTCCTTCCCTCCCTGGCTCGGAGGACTGGCTCAAAGGGCGGGCCGCTGCTGGACCTCGTGGCCCTGCGCAGGGCGGCTGTGTTTTTAGGAAGAGCAGACAGTGTCCCCTGCCCCTACGTCCGGGGCGGTCCTTCACACAATGTGCCTGCGCACGGTGAACACGGCGCAAGGGAGAGGGAGGAGGGGCTGCCGCCACACAGAGCCTGCACAGCGTGACGCTGGCCGAGGGCAGGGCTCAGCAGGGCTGCACAGGGTGATGCTGGCCGAGGGCAGGGCTCAGCAGGGCTGCTGCTTCTCGCCACTTCTCAGAGGGCAGGAAATATCGGAATATAGCTCGGGACATGCAGACGAGCTAAACACACTTCTTCCGCTATGCTTCATTCTTCAGTTTCGGAAGCACTTTGTTACATGGCCTTAAAACTTCACACAATGCCCTGGCAACTGAGCCTCCAGAAGGTCTGTCCTGCCTGGAGAGTCCCACCCCTGAAGGTCGTGAAAGCCACGTCTCAGAGAGAGACGGTTCTTTTCCAGGAGATACCTTACTTTTCCATTCGGACACTGGAAACATGACCTTCAAAATGGGACCTGTACGCTCATAAATCCTATACTCTGAGTCATCTCGGTTGGTTGGACAGCATCACTGCCTCAATGGACATGAATCTGAGCAAGCTCCGGGAGCTGGTGATGGACAGGGAGGCCTGGCCTGCTGCAATCCATGGGGTCGCAAGGAGGGGGACACGACTGAGTGACTGAAACGACCTGAGTCATCTTGAACATAAGGGTTGCAAGTAAACCTGAGGGAGAGAGCGTTTAAATTAAGTAACAGTTTTTACACTTTTGGATCCTGCAAATAGCTAGACGGCATTGCAGCCCCTAGTTTTGTATCAATACTCGTACATTTAACGTTGGTAGCTTACAGTCTAGTTTTAGATGGTGCTCTCCTAAAACACCATTTTCTCTGTAAACCCAGGGATTAGACATGATTCTATTTATTATTGCTAGCGTGATATCAAAATACGTTAATGTTGCCTGTCAATGTGACCAGACAACATCTATGACAACAAAACACCAAACATTCTCTTGGAAGGACGCGTAAGGAAAAGTCAGTCTGTCATGTTAAAATATAGGCTTGTTAGACGATTATTTTTTAAAGTTCATTTCAAATGAAAATTATTGAAGAAAGTGACAATGTAACTCACTTCTCCCAGCAGAAAGAAACTTGGTTCTCCATTCCTTTTTTCGACGTGAAACACACCCAAGTCCAACACAGGCCCTTCCAGGTGATGTCTTTCTAAACGTGTGAATGTAAGTAGGGTGACTCATTTTTAATCGGAACCTTCACTGGTAGGACGTTTAATTACTACGCCAGAGATAAGTCATACTTCAATGTTAATATTTTCTCATAAAAGCAATACTTGTAATAACTTCAATTTTAAGTACTATTTATTTGTAATAGAGACCTCATTGTATCCTACAAGGTTTGAAAGTAGCTGACTTTCAAACCAACTTTCTGGTTATCTTTGAGCTTGGTTCAATTATACTGTGTGACCCTGAAGCCTTGAGTGAAGGCATTCTCAAGTATTCATTTTTTTTTTTTTTTTTTGCCTGATTTATGGAAACCTTAGGGAACGTGGATCTGACCACCTCTTAGATTTAGGAGGAAACTTCCCCTGAGCTAGGCCTCTCAGGAGCCCCTGGTAATTACTGCTTCGTCAGAGGGCTCTTTGTGCAGGGACCCCAGGCGCTCATGAGGAGCCCAGCAGGCTGCGGGGGTACCCGAGCCAGCACAGGAGAGGGCGAGCACTGCACCCCGCTTTCTCCCCGGGGCAAGTGAGCACGGACACCTCACAGCAGTCACAGCCTCTCAGGTCAGCATCCAGAACCTGAAGATCCTCTCGCCCCTTTCTCAGCCATGCCCACTGCTCAGAGAGCTCCACAAGAAGCTAAAGCTTCGGTTTTCTGCCTGCTTCAGAGGAAAAACACATTTTTGGCCAAAGTATCTAGACACCTCCCAAAGGCTCTGGTTGCCTCTGCTAGGGCTCTACCCCAGGGTATCCTGGCGAGGCTCCTGGGGGCATCATCTGGTTGTCTGTCCATACCTGCAAACAGATGTTCTGATGGGTAGCCTGTCTTGCCTAGTTTTTTCTATCAAATGTTAAGGCTATGTGGGCCCCTCTGCCTTGTCACCTGGCTGTGAGCAAAGCTCTGAAAGCAGGGAGAGGCATGCAAAGCCTAGAACTTACTGAAGCTGTGGATTCAGTTCAGTCGCTCAGTCATGTCTGACTCTTTGCGACCCCATGGACTGCAGCATGCCAGGCTTCGTGTTGTTGATTACAACAGCAAAAACGCTTAAGTAGGCACAGTTATGTCTCAAACAAAACCATTATTAAATTAGAAATATTAACCTTAGTATAGGGTGAAACACACAGTAAAAGCACTTAGAGTTAGATCCATTTAAATAAATTCTTTAAAAGCAGTAATTCTCAAAATACGGCATGTGTAATTTGCCTCTTATAAGATTTTAATGTGGTTGGGGAAGGGGTGAGAATTATCGATACTGCAGACACAGTATCGTTAACAGGCTTTCTAGAGCATTCTGATACATACACCCTCAGGAAAAGGGAGGGCCTCAGCTAGGAGAGTAACCTGGAGAACTCGTTTGCTTGAATCAATCCCAGTTGAAACTTTAAAAACTCTCTGCTAGCTCAAGATGTGGTTGCACAGAACAAAGAGTAAACAAGCACTACGACAACTGCCAGGCAGGAAACCGCGTGCAAACAGAATGTGAAAAATAACAAACCTGAGATACGATGCCCTCAGGCTCCCGCGACACGTGCCCACACGCCAGAAGGGGCTTGCTCAGTGGAGGCGGAACGCTCCTGCTGAAGGGCACGGACTTCCCTGAGCCGGCCTGGCCAGCCACACAGGGTCCACAGTCTCAAACGATGCTCCTTCTGCCTCGGCTGGGAGCCCCCAACCCAGGACACAGAATTCTGGGGATCTTCTGCTCCACTGAGGGGCTGGAAGTGATGCAATATTCCAACAAGGGTGGGGGCCAGGCAGGCAGGAGAGGATGGCCCGCTGGGGAGGGTACTCCCTCTGGCCTACGAGTCAGCTGCAGGCTCTCCTGAAGGCTGGACGGAGGGCCTCCCAGAAAATGCAGGGCTCTCCTCCGAGCAGGGAGGGGGTCCCTGGGGTGGTTAAGGGAGCCTGGAGCGTCACAGCAAACACGCTGATGAGGAAGGCTCCCCACCTCTGCACCCCAGGACTCCCGCTACACCCATACCCCCTTCACTGAGCCCCGCCCTGCTTTATTCAGACACTTCCACTTCTTTTTTCCCAGGGTCCTGAACCACAACAACGTGCTGGGTGTTACTTTCCATGAAAGAGGGGATGGGCTGCTCCTGGCGGTGGCCTCTGGTCTTGATCCGAGACCTCAGACCGCCTTCCCAGCACCCTGAGCTCCGCGGCTGACCGCCGCTCCTGGGCTTTTCACGTGGTCTTTCCATTTCACCTTTGCCAGCCTCAGATGTCAAAGGCTGCAGACCCAGATTTCCAAGTCTGTTAGCCCTGAAAGTGCTCAGCAGCTCGAGGGTTGAGAGAAGTGCATTCTCAGCAGCTGTTTCCTTCCCACCAAGGTGCAAGTGTTTCCTTGTTCTAATCAACAGATGGGCCTTGGAAGGAGCCCCACGAGGTAACATCTCAGAAGGTCAACAATTGTTAGAAGCCCTCATTTAGAATATGGGAGAACAGTGATGGCTACCAACCAGAACCTGTAAAGCATCTCCTATTTTAGCTATTTTCTCTTTAAATCAGTAATTCTTTTTTTTTTTTTTAATTCAGGGAAACTATCAGTACAAGCGGCCTGTGAGCACAAAGCTGCATCTTGCCGTGGCTCTGAAAGAGACACGGAGAGCAGCCTCCCTTCCCCACCACACACCCTCTGAGGGCGCCCTGGGCTGGCCCCAGGGTGAGGGAGTGACAGCGCGCCACAGCAGGCCCCGCGACCCCGAACGGAGGGGCTCAGGGGCCACACGCAGGACACGGTGGGGAAAGCAGGCCCCGCGACCCCGAACGGAGGGGCTCAGGGGCCACACGCAGGACACGGTGGGGAAAGCAGGCCCCGCGACCCCGAACGGAGGGGCTCAGGGGCCACACGCAGGACACGGTGGGGAAAGCAGGCCCCGCGACCCCGAATGGAGGGGGCTCAGGGGGCCACACGCAGGACACGGTGGGGAAAGCAGGCCCCGCGACCCCGAACGGAGGGGGTCGGGGGGCCACACGCAGGACACGGTGGGGAAAGCAGGCCCCGAAACCCCAGATGGAGGAGGCTCAGGGGGCCACACGCAGGACACTGCAGGGAAACGAACTCATTCTCCTCAAAAGGGCCTTTCCTCTGACAGATGGGTAGGGTTGTTAAAGACCATTCTGAAACAGGGTTCACAAGAGACATAGAAGTACAAGAATCCTTTTAGAGGCTTGGTAGCAGAAGTTGCAAAGAAACTTCCCTCTAGGCAGCAGGTTTAAAAAATGCAGATCTTACTACTGTCATGCAACTGGATTTCATGGCTACAAGCTCATAGCTGTGACGAAGGAATTATTAAACTGTTAAATATTTCATTTAAAAAGGAACATTGCAGACACTTTAAAAAGAAAACTCAGAACTCATCTGTTGAAAACCGTCCTCTGTGAGACGGAACAGGGTGGAAGGCTGAACGCTCCCCGCGTTCCCTGGGAGCGGCTTCTTTTGGCATCCGTCCAGAGCACCGCCAGGCCCTGCCGCAGCAAGGGGACTCGGGGCGCCCAGGGAGGCCACCTCCAGCCCGGCAGAAAAAGCTCACAGTGCCAGGGCAGTGGGCCTGCCCCCATCTGCCCGGCCACGCCTGCCAGGAGGGCCTTTGGGGCAGAGGGAAGACAGTGCTGCACACGTCCAAGTCTGACAGCAGTCTTCGCTTTTCCTAGCCTGCTCTTCTCAACACTCTGTGGAACCCTGCTTGGCACAGTGCTTCTTTGGTCATTCCGGCTGCTTCTGCCACTGATCGCTAAGGCTACAGGTATTAAGAGGTATACTACACCAAGAAGCTAACATTTTTATGTGTCAATATAAAGAAGTGAGGGAGTATTCAGAGAAACTAAGTTAAAATGGTATTTTATTATGAAAGAAACAGTAAGATTTATTTCAGGAATAATAGCTTCATTAAAAAACTGTTTCTTGGAGAAACATGAATTCAAAATAAACAAACCTGACCTCTGTAAGAGGTTTACAGGGAGGACCCTACCGCCCTAAAAATGCCTTGTGAAGTTACAAGGCAGCTAGCTCATTAGCAAAACACGAAAACAAATACCTTTCACAAAACTCAGAAAACAAAACATTCATTTCTGTTTTTGAAGTTACGTTAGTAAAACCATAATCCTACGAGGACAGAACACTTCTCACTCGCTCTTGCCTCTCATTTTCGTTCCTTCATCAGCATCACGAACCTCACTGAACTGCCTCCCTTTCTGAGAGAAATCCCACCTGCGGTGATCCATGGGCAAGGCAGCTACCTAGGCCTCCTCCAGACTTCTGGTCAGGAGGATGGCCTAACAGTTCCTTAGTAGAAATACCCAGATAATCAATTTGTTACTAATCAGACTTCAGAAATGCTCCAAGGTAAGAAGATGCAGGACGTTAAATCTCCAATACGTGTCTTGGCCTACAAAAATGGTAATTCTAATAGGCCCTGCTTTGTGACCAGTCTTACCAAAAAAAAAAAACAACAGATGGTGAGCATCACCCTCACGTCAGGTGAGGAGTCTGAGAGGTGAGGTGGTGGTCCTGCCCGAGCAGGGGGCCCGGGCAGCCAGCACAGGCAGTGCAGGGCCCCCAGGCTCGCAGGCTGGGCCGTGCAGGACTCCAGCAGGAGCTCCCTCACTGCTGCACTTCTAACCAAGCCGAGACAGGCAGGTCTGGTCTACACGTCTACATCTCAGAGGAACGGGATGAAAGGTGACGCCCAAAGGATGCTAAATGTGCTCACAACCTCAGAGGCACGGAAGACAGAATTTGTCAAGAAGCATTTCTTCCAGATAAACACACCTGCTCCTCCGACTGCAAAGGTTTCTCTTCCTGGTGGACCCCACAGCCATCAGGAGCTCTGGGGGTGCTGGAGCGCCCTCCCCGCATGGGCCTTCCCCTTGCACCCCAGTTCACCGGCTCCAAGACAGAGGAAGAGAGCAAAGCCAACCTTCCCTGAGCAGCAAGGGTGTCAGCACACCTGGGGTTAGTGCCAATTAACTCCGTGTTAGCAATCACATTACAACCACCCACCACCTCCCTTCTTAAACTGTAAAAATCCCCACACCTGGTCCTCGCCTGGGAGAAGTGATTGAGCTAAAGCAGAAAAGCCTGGCTGGCACAGGCTGCGGCGTGGGAAATCCTGTCCTGGGAGCTAGCGCTGCCAGCAGGCGGCCTTGCCTCGGGGACCCTCCTGCCCCCACCCCAAATTCCAGCTGGAGGGGACCTGGCCCCGGTCACAAGTGTCCCCCAGCACTGCAGATCTAGTCCAACGGGGGTGGGCTACTGGGTGACTGCAGTCTTCATCCTTCCCCAGTGCCTGCTTCCAGCTTGCCCTGGTTGCCCAGACCTACCATGACCGTGACCCACAGGAGAAGAGATGGCCACGCTCAGGCCCGGAGCCGGGAAGGCGGGTGGCAGGGTGCGTGTGGCCAGCTCCCACTCTCTTCGAGCACTGAGGACAGGACTTCAGGGTTTTACAAGCTCACCCTCTGCTGACACCCTCATTATATTATACAGATACTTCCTGCCCTGTTTCATAATGTCTCTGCTCTGAAACATTCTAAACCTTAAACTTGAGCTCACTTATTTGACACATGTAAGGAGAAGGAAAGATGTTTGGCCAATCTGCTTCTGCTCCTGGTGGCAGAGCAGTAAATGGCAGTAGTGGACAGAAGAGTTCGCTGCTCCGGGATTCCCAAGCCTCTACTTTAAAGACAAACCCACATTTGAGTTCCTCAAACTGCACAGCAGGCCCCGCCCTGCACCTGGTGTCGTGAGGTGCACACAAGGAGCATCAGGCACCTCGACCCGGCCCGGCGACTCGAGAGGCTAGTTCCACTTCCAAGCAGGTGGTGAGTGCCAGGCAGCAGTGGCCAAACTCAGCCACAGCGCCACCTCGGCCCGAGGGGGCCCCAATCTCAGGACGATGGAAGGCTCTGGACCTGAGCGTGGCGTGCGGCAAAGGCCTACCCAGCTCTCAACGGAGTCTTGTCCTGGAGACGCACCCACTGGACACAGCCCCACGTGATGCCCAAGGGCTGATGCGTTCATGCTCAGCTTCAGTTCATTGTGGGCAAAGACCCCCAGGGTCCGACCTGGTCACTCCCCTGACCTTGCTGGCCAACTCAGGTATTAGCTCAACTTGCCTGAGCTTCTCTACCTGCTGTCCCTGAAAGCTCTGCTCCACCTTCAGTTGTGCTGAAAACTAGGGCAGCAGTTAGAATACAAATTCCACTTTGAAATTCAAGATTGCTTTAAATTCACCTCATCTAAAATCTCATGGTCATTTTTTTTTCTTAAGTGTATACACATGTATGCATCTATACACATGTGTCTCTACGTACCTGTTGCTGTTGTTCAGGCGCTCAGCCGTGTCTAACTCTGTGACCCCATGGACTGTAGCCAGGCTCCTCTGGCCTCCTCCATCTCCTGGAGCTTGCTCAAATTCTTTTCACTTGAGTTGCTGATATAGATTCACTTACATTAAAACTACTGTGAAAAAAATCACTATGCAAAATAAACCTCCGCTATGTGTATAGAATGATATTAGTTGCCATAATTGAGCTCCAAACAAAAGCTGAAGGAGAACTTGTCTGGGAAAGTGTTTTTACGTTATCAGAGGCTTTATGTGTCACTATCACGCTGCACATAGACAGTACGTTCTCAATTCAGCCCTCAAGAATACAACATTTAACTGTGCTAAGTTTGAGATATTAGCCTGAAAACTTATTCAAGAGGACACGCCGCCACCGCCCACTCCAGGGTGTTAGCAGCCAAGCGCGTGGAAAGGCCGGTTGTCCACACGTGGGTCTTGGTGCTGCTGGCAAGCAGACAGTGTAAGTGAACAATAAGCTTACTGAAAAATTCACTGCCATTCAGACGTGTTCCTATTTAAAACTCTCAGCCAGTGAGAGTCAGGAGTCGCTCTGCATGCATCATTTTTATTGCCTTTGCCAAGGATTATGTGACCACATGCCAAAACCAACACGAGCAATTGGAGCGGGTGGGGAGCGGGCGCTCCCGGCCGTGCTGTGTGGCACACGCTGCCTCTGGTCACTCGGGGGAAACACGCGGCAGGCGTGGTCAGCAGCCCGAGCCAGGAGGGGGCTGACAGTGATCAGGTCAGGCTCCCTGAGCCAGAGGCCGCGTGGCGGCCGTGGTACCGACCTTTCTGGAAGACGGGATGGTGCAGCGCAGGCACGGGGAGCCCCTCGAGGACTGCGGGCTCGCGGAAATAGGTGTCCAGCCAGGCCGCGCACTGCAGCAGGGGCTCCAGCATTGCCCCAGGATCTCTGAGCTGCTCAGCGGGAGCGGCGGCCTCCGCAGGCCTGCAAGAGAGAGAACAGGAGAGACTCAACCTCCAGGCCCTGCCTCCATCTGCTGCCTCTAAACGGGTCACTGCACCCGTGCCTCCACCTCAGCTTAGAGGGACAGTTTTTGGAAGGATGTCCTGGGACCGGTGCTCGTCTGCAGGGCTCTGAGTGTCTGCAGTCCTGCCGCAGGGCGGGGGTGTGAGAACAAGGGTGATGAGCTCAGATGCAGATCCAGTGGGCATGAGCCCGCCCATTTCGAGACCACCACCCGCACCCACCCCCACTTCCTCTGCAGTCACTGAGCATTCGCCATAAGAAAAATGTTCTCCAGAAATAGAGTAGTTAAACCCACCTCTTCGTCCCTCCCACCGCATTTCCACTGCATACCCCACAGCTCCATGTGCTCTACAGCTCTCAGGGGGCTTTGGGGGGACCCCACCCTGAGTCTGCACTGCGCCTCTCGCTCCAGGGTGTCTGTTCGGTGTGCTGGTCACCCTGCGAGGCTGGTTTAGTTACAGGGCTATGATTTTCCTGACTGAGACTCCTCTTTCTTTTCCAACCCTTCTTGCTCACTCCCTGTGGTCACTGCCCTTCCTCCCTCTCACCTCTGTAGGTTTAAGCCAACACACCTCAGACTCGCTTCAGATGGTCTGACTGTCTCTTCTCCTCACAGGCTCACCCTTCTGTCTGGGGGATCCCATGGCTCCCCTCATGGAGCTGACTTCTCCCCTTCAGCAGAGGCCGACTTTTAAGGGATATGCTCTGCTGGGCTAAGAAAACGTCCCTCTGCAGAGGGTCACTTCTGCTGCTTCCAAGCCCCAGATTTTTATGAGGGATCCAGCTTTTCTGAACTTCTGAGGATGGCACACCCACAGAAGCACCAGCACCCAGCTGATTTCAGACATCATTCCTTCCTGAGCCCTACAGGCCTCCCGTCCCCGACCCAGGGGCAGGCGTGTGCGCCTCAATCTCCAGGTGTTTTCCTTCAAGGCACACCCACCCCCTGGCGAGGGTGTGACTGAAGCAGAGAGGCCTCACTCGCTCGGCAGTACAGCCCAGCACGGGTGGGAGGCTGAGGTGCTGAAGCACCCGGAGGATGGGCCTGACCTCGCTGGCCTGAGGGGACATGCCGGTGTGTGCGGGGGGGCGGGGCCCAGCCCTCCACTCAAGCCATGGGGAGCAGCTGAAGACCTTTAAGCCGGCTCTTGTGAGCTATGATGGCTGGAGCCTGAGTCTCCGAGTCAGGGTGTGTGGTGGGTCTGAGAGTCCCGGGCGGGATGCACAGGGGAACGAGAGGCAGGTCAGGAAAGGCTTCCTGAGTGCATGAATGTGAACAGCATTAAGGAAGGAGCCAGCGAACGAATGGAAACAAGCCTTTCCAGGTGAGCAGGGGGTGGGAACCCTGAGACCCTGGCCCAGAGAGCCAGCCCGTCAGGCGGTCCTGCAGCCACGCGGCAGGCCCAGCCTTCTCCAGGATGCCGGCCCCTGGGATCGCAGGGAGAGGAAGCCCCAGATAGCACCAGTGGCTGGCCCTGGGCTGACGGGGTGCTCCCTGCGGGATGGGGCTCACTCCACAGGCAGAAAGTGGCGTCTGCAAAACAGGGGGCAGGACGGCGTCTGGGGGCGTCTTCTGCCCCAATGTCTCTCCCCGCCGGGACGTCTGCCCATGGAGAGGCGGGAACTTCTGCCCCCTGCTTGGCATAAACATTCCTCTACATAACCGAGAAATTCCCAGTGACCCTCCTGCTGTGCTCCCTACCTACCTAGTAAGCAGGAAGCTGACTCTAAGGAAGAAAGTGGAGAAAGGCCATGGGCTCTGCCACCCTGCTCATGGGGCCGGGGCGGGGAGAGGGGAGGAGACAAGGTGTGGTGAGCTCGCTCAGACAAGGCACAGCACACGCAACCTGGTAAGCATGCACGTGGGGGCACGAGTGGGCAGCGGCCCACGTGTGACCCTGCTCACACCCCCGCCCCGACCCACATGGGAAGCAGGAGAGAGCCCCCGACAGCCCTGGCCGGCACCTCCTGCAGAGGCAGCGGGGTGAGGTTCTGGTGGGGGAGGGTAGCAAACGTGGGTGCCTGGGTGGTCTCTGGGGCTTGAGGGGTCTTCCTGACCATCACACTCTGCAAACGGGGCTCCCTGAAGTGGGGGCACACCATCCAGGAGACAGGTAGCTTAAGTTGAGAGTCAGGGGCTCTGCACCCACCTTGGGGAGTCACAACTCTTACTCAGATGCCCTGGTTTGCTCAGGGGCATCTGACAAAGGCTACGGAGCTGTGGGCATCCTGGGGCACTGCCCAGGTTGGGGGCCGCTTCCCCTGCGTTCCTAAGGGAATTGAAATGTGAGCTGAGTTTCCTAGCATTTCCCACTCTTAAAAGGACATTTGAAGAATTTTTATAGTAGTAAAATTCATCTTAAATTGATTTTTTATGCTTGTGCTAAAGATCTCAACCTCTGATTTACTCTGTAGTTCTCCTTTTTAACTCTTTCTCTATTGGCATTAGATAACTATTCATGGGTGAAATGTAATTAAACAGCTTTGATTCTGAAGCAAGGATTTATGATACTACATTTAAAATGAATGGCATTAAACACACACATAAAATCAGATTTTTAAAGCCATGACACAAATTTCCATTTCTACAATAAAATGAAATTTATTCTCTGCCCTGCCCTCTCCTCCAACCTCGCTCCGCTCGTCCCTGAAAGAGCTGTGGTGTGACAGGATCACAGCATCTCTAACAGCTGCTCTTATTATGGAGGAGTTTCTCCAGGCTTCCTACCGACGAACCTGAAACCCCAATCATTATGGGCTCCGTGGCCCACACTCATTTAAATCTCACATCCACATCTCCCTGGGAGCTGGGAGCCTAGCAGCTCACCTACAACCAAACGCACAGACCTGTGGCCACCGCCTCTGGGAAGCACCGCTGTGTGGGAGCCCAGCCCCCAGGAGGCCGATGGAAGGCTAGCGCTGAGGATGGAAGCGAGACAAGGCCGCCCCACCGCCCGGGGGCCAGGCTGAGGCCGACCTCAGATCCAATCCTCGCAAAGCCGCCCAGGACGCCATTGGTAAGAGCAGTATTGAGGCCAGTATCAGGACACTGAGGCTGTTATACTTGTTTTCAGTTGGCACAAGAGGGCTGGTAGTGACTGGAAAATGAATTTGGCTTTGTTGAGCTTTTTAACGTAACAATAGAAAGCATAGGTATCTTCATACCGCAAACATAAAGTCACATATGTTTTGGTGTAAGGGTTTCTTCAAGAAACTTGCAATGCTGGCAACCCCAGGGACCCTGTAAGAAAATAAAAAGGACAACAGAGTGCCGCCTTGAGGGGAGCCGCCGGAACCTGGGTGTGTCGGAGAGCCCTGTGGGAAGCTCTCCTGGAGCTGTGACCCCCGAGAAGCAGCCTGACCGATTCCCATAGGCCTGGAGAAAGAACGTTCTGGTGTTGAATTGCATTTCAGATTTGTCTGGACATGAACCTGTCCATCACTCCAAATCAGACACAGCAAAGCAGGTGACATGCTCCAGAACAAATGAAGTGTTTTCAATAAAGCAGGCAGGGACTCTCCCCAAGACTTATCCAGAGAACCCCCGAGTTCACAGCACTGATACGGGAGCACAGGAGGCACCAGGAAGGCTGTTTGTTCCCCTGCGTGAGGCCTCCAGGCCTGGGCCCCGGGAGGACAGGAGGAAGAGTGGCAGCCTGGACCCAGGGGGCAGAGCAGAGGGAGCAGACGGGCCCAGGACACAGGCCCCACACAGGCGGCCCTGCCTGGCTCCAGGAGCCCTCCGGGGGCAGGTGAGGTGCAGTGTGCCAGGCTGGCTGAAGCCACCAGGAAGTGCTGCTCGAGGTGTCACCCCTGTGGGGACAACTGCGTGTGGCAGGCCGCCCAGCGGACCAGAGGGATGCCCCCAGCTCTGCCTTCTCCCATCTGTCCCACAGAATAGCTGGGTTTGACATGCCCACCCAGTGGGCAGGAGCTTTGGGTGTGTGGATTTTGGGGCACCTCAAGGCTTCGCTTTCAAGGAAAAGAAGGGGGTGGTAGAAGATGAGATGTTCAGATGGCATCGCTGACTCAGTGGACATGAATTTGAGCAAACTCTGGGAGATAGTGAAGGACAGAGGAACCTGGTGGGCTATACAGTCCATGGGGTTGCAAAGAATCGGACACGAATTAATCACTGACTTCAAGTCAACAACAAGGCTTCAACGACTGGCAGTAAAGAATCATTAAATCCTCCCATCTGAATGATTTCTACTCCCTATAGACATTGCCATGTCATGTACTTGGGCTTGTACCCCTTCTGACATGAGCAAGCAGGCCTGAAGTCCCGCGTCCCCTCTCTGGTCGGCCCTGTGCATCCTGCCCGCGGGTGACTGTGCCGCCGCCGTGCCCCCAGCCTCCCTGGGACCTGTTGCCTCTTCCCCATCTCCTGCTTCACAGGGTGAAACTGAGCTTTACGGTTTTGGGAGCGTTAACTGGTGATGCCAGAGGCTCACCTAAGAGAAGAACTCCAAAGACTTGTGTTCCTGAGTCCACCTGGAGTCTGGAGCGGTGACGGGGAGGTGTCCTTCAGCAAGGCTGGAGATTAGCCTGCAAGGACGCACACGGACACTCGAGTCAGGTCTGACGTGAAGACGCCCAGAGCCCTGACCGCACACAGCGGCTTAGCGCCCCTCAGGATGAGGAGCCTCACCTTCTCTGGCCCCCAGGACTCCAGGGTAGAGCGCCAGACCTCACAGCTCAGGTAGGGACACACGCACGGCACACACTTGAAACTGCAATAGACGTAACTTCATAAACATCATGTGGAGACAGGAAACACACAATCACGTCCAAGTTAGCAGATCTGTGGCAGTGTCGCTGTGTTTGTGTCTGACGGGTTTGTCCTGCATTTAATTATACCTTCTTGTGAAGCTCAGATGCTTTTCTTCCAGTGGAGCACTGAAGACAGATAAATCATGCTACCTGCTTTCAATAAAGATCCTTTAAATTTTTCTAAATGAGAAGCTGAATGAAGTGTTTAAACTCTTTATCCCAACCTAATTTAGTGGTCTGATTCGATTCAAGCATTTACTGAGGACCCGCTAAATACAGGGCTTATTGGCAAGAGTATCGACCTGGGGACTGCCATGCACCTGGGCAGGCAGGGAAGCTGAAGGTCCAACAGAGGTGTTCACAGCCTCCCTGATGGCTGTGATGGAGGAGCCTGTCCCACCCCGCCACCCGGGGGCTTCCCCGCCACCCGATGAGCAGACCAGGGAGTCATGGCTCCGCGACGCTGCCTGGCGGCCATCAGCTGTTTGCGCAAGACCCCTACATGGGTGTGACGGAATCTGTGCAATCATTTGAACATTCCAGAGTTGTATTAGGACACAGAGTAGAAAAAGGAGAAACTGTTGCTACAGTGGTAAGAAACACAGGTCTCAAACAACACAACTGAGTCCGTGCAGGCAAACAGGAGGTGCGCCAGGCGGGGCCCGGGGGTCCACCTACGGACACAACCAGAGCCTCCCTGCTGCTCATCAGGTGATGCTCTAAGCAATCCGTGTGTCATCTCGCCTCTTTCTCACACGATCCTAAGAGTAACATGCACTCAACTATGAAACACAGGGAAAAGATGAACAAACATGCATGAAATACTGGCAACAGGCCTAAGTTCATATATATATATAAATGATACATAACACGCAGATTTCAATTCTATGAGACCAAAGCACCTCCTACTTGTAACGTGACTTCATGGACCGACTTTCGCAGGTCTGGTTGTAGGACCTACTTCAATGACACTTATATGCAGAAGGAAGAGACTGCGTATCAGACGAGTCAGAGTCAGCGCTGAAGGCGGCCCAGCCCTAGTTTCCAGGGACGGCAACAGGAGGGCGAGCCCGAGTTCTGAGCATCAGCTCAGCGAGCCTGTGCTGAGGTTTACCGTGTGGTTCTTGAAGAGAGGGAAGAATTTCTGCTTCTCACCTTCATGCTTTCTGCCCCACAGTCACACCCCCTGAAACGAACTCTACATTCATGACCCCATCACAGGCCACCGATGGCTCATGGTCAAGTCAGCGAGGGAGGAGGGAGAGCCTGTCTCAAGGTCAACTGGGCCCCTCTTACTCGCTTTCTGGGTGGTCACAGGTATGTTTTTAACAGGCATCCTAAGCCCCAAAAATCTGGGGCTCAAATTAATGTCAGAACCTAAGCAACAATTCCTCTGTAGCCATCTGCTGTGGTATTTTAAAACACCGACCAACAACACGGAGAAAATTTTATGTAAATTTTCAACCCCCCCATATAATGTACATAAGGACTGTATTTTTTAAAACAAATAATTGCTTCTTTAAAAATATCAACAGTAATACATATTTTAAGAGACAATTTAAACAGTATACTTGGCAGATAAGAATGCCTTAAAAAGTCTATCTACTTTCTCTCCTAAATGTTCAAGTTGTTAAAAGGAAAATTGTATTTTATCAACACTTTAACATATCATTAAAAATCTCTACTATTTGACAGATGAAGATAAAAACACCCCAAAACTATAGATGAATTATCAGGTCCCTAATGATTTCAAAACAATTACAGGATGCAGAGCAATCTAGTTAAATTTTATTCAAAAGCTTACTACACTTGTGTTTTCTTTTATTTTTCTATCAAGAAGCCCATGAGGTTTAGGCACAATTCATTATGTATGAGACCCCACTTGCAGTGCTCGACTGTTGATTAATAGCAAAGTTTGCTGTATGTACATTTGCAACATTAGATGCATACAATATGCTAACTTATTCTTTCACTGAAACTAATTATTTACAAAAATGACTACTTGAGACTACAATTTATTAAATGCATGCATCCAGTCTCAATTTGGCCCCCAAAGACAGCCTGGAATGAAGATCTTTTACTTGATGTGACAACTTCTAGAAACACTATTATTAATATTGTAAATGTGGCAAATAAAGAGTTCAAATAGCCTTACGTCTATGTTGTACTTGCTTTCACCACTGAAGCAGTGAACAAAGCAGCTTTCCAAGGTTTCACACACACAGGAGAGGTATATTCCTTTTTCTTTGCTTAATGTAGCTTCTTACAAGTAAGATGCATGTATGTTAGCAATGAAAGAGTTTTAAAAAGAAATAATACCTAACATTAAAAAATACTATAAAAATCCTGATCAAATTGCTGCTTAAGTATATTTATTACGATTCTATCAAGAATTTAGTTAATTTGTTGAAAAATATCTGTAAAAACATTAAGTTTTTAAAGTCATTCCATCAGTCTCATCAAATTCTTGGTACTCCCTCCAGAGTACTTTTTTCCAAAGGATCTTTGGGGTTAGGTAACTTCACATTATTCAACAATTCTGCTCCCTCCTCCCAGAAAAGAACACAGGAGAAAGCAGTCCATTAACGAGAATTACAAACATCTCATTTTTGGATACAGATGTCAAGTGGGACATCTGGTTAACAGAGAGCATCTTTCAGGCTGACTCTATAAGGCATGGGGCCAGCTGCCCCGAGTGGCCTACAGTCTGGTCTCTCTCTGCTGGGCCAACCCGAATACCCTCCAAAGCTGCTTGTCTGATGCTCTCGAAGCCCCTGTGTGGCCTTGCTCTGCTGTGCTGAGGGTGTGTGACACCGTGGGCCTAGAGGAGATGACGGGCACTCTTTCCTCCACACGCCATGACAAGAGCATCCGTGTCTGTGCCCCAAAGACGAGGTAACAGGGCAGGAGGGGGTCACCCGTGGCCAACTGCTCCCTGATATTAAAGTTCTGCATGGACACCTGAGGAAAAAGAATACACGTCCTTCTGGTCTGGACACAGGATTTTAGGGACAGAGACGAACAGAAATGTCAGGCAGAGGGTCTCTATAGCAAACAAGAGTTATGATGAAAGGTAAGTAGCATGAGAATGGAAACTCTCAGGGCACGCAGTCAAGAGGGGCAGGTGAGGACTGCTTTCCATCATGCAGTTCAATGTCCTGACTCTCAGTAACACAGCCGAGGTCAGACACAGTTAAGGCAGCTAACTGTGCAAGTCTCAGGGGAGAGACATTCTCAACGTCACACCTTCTTCAAACACCATGGCACTGTGGACAGGATGGATCCACTAAGGCAGGATCAACTATATGGAAACAACTCAAGGGAAACCCTTGTATACAGCTTCACAGCTGCTATTTACTGAGTGCCTAACATGTGCCATGCATAGCACTAGAAACAGTCCTGTGTTTTACTCCTCCCAACAATCCCCGAGGAGGCATTTTTCAATGTTCTCAAGAGGAAACTGAGGCCCAGAGGTGATGTAGTAACATTGATCAGTGCATCAAGGGATGAAACCAGAATGCGAATTAAAGTTTGTTCGATTCCAGGGACCTTAATCTGACCGTCGCCATAAAGCTGAAGTACTCTTGTCCATCTTGTTGAAATGGAAACAAACAGCCCCTCTGATGCCGACGAGCCTTATGCTCACCCGCTCTGTTCTGGAGAGCATATGGACTGGACAGCATTTGGATTTTTCTTACTTTTAGGAACTTCTGTCCATTTCTCCCCGCTCCACGGGACTATAACCCTAGGCCCACCACCCTACCATTCAAAGATCGTGGGGATGTGGGTGTTGGCTCTAGTTGTGTTATATTCTAGAAGCTTCTGAGAAGAGACACTAGGTGCCCACACTTCAGGGCCTCAGGTTCATACACAGCAGCCACTGGCATCACTGCTCCTCAGCCTCACGGGAAGGCCACGCTCCTGTCTGAAGGCCTCAGTGACCAGTTCACTCAGCACACAGTGTTCCTCCACACAGGCAGGAGGCCTAAGTCTTAGAATTCTCCCAGCCCATCACCCCCATCCTCATCCCCCAGAAGCAAAACCCAGAGTGCTCAAGGCACTGTCCCAGGTGGGCTGGTGCTAATAAGGCAGGTGTAGCCCAGGCTTAAGGGGACAGGCTCCCTACCACGGCAACTCAGGCGTCTGACTGAAGCCCCCCCCTCCACAGACCTGCCCAATGCCGGCACCCAGCCCTGGGGCCCTCGCTTGGGCCTTCTCAGAGCTCTGTGCGTGACTGCTGAACGGATGCGTGAACAAGACGCAGTAGGGCCAGCACGGCCACTCCAGCACATGTGCTGAGAAACACCTGCATTTCAGATTTCATTTTTCCAATGAATAATTTGCCGAAAACCATTCCCCTGGGTGGGGGGGAGCCCATAAAGATTTTCTAAACAGGGAAAGCCACATTTCTTGCCTTTTCAGATTGTGCAGCAGATTGCAGATAACAGAGTTTGTTAAAGCCCAAGGAGCGGGCCTCACACCCGATTGTGCTCAGTTTGACAGGACTCCAGTCAAACCTAGAAGTGTTTCAGGTTTGAAGACACAAAACTAAATGGCCTTTCCTTCGTGGGTCTTCCATTCCCGCTCGAGAGAAAGCAATGAATTGAATATTGAGATGAAACAGAAGGACGATGAATTTAAAGAGCAAACACTTAACTTGCGCCATGACTGCACGTGACCATGCAAATGCAGACACAGACCCACCCAGTGTTAAGGCTGATCATGCTGCACCTTCGTTTCTCCTTTAGAGCTCCCAGCCTCCCAGGAGGAGGAGGGGGTCCCAGGGGGGAGAAACCCCTCGACTACCCCCATGACACACAGAGGGCCCAGCAGGGCCTCCTGCAGGCTCCACCTTCTCACCTGCTGCAGAGAAAACCAGCCGACCACGAGCAGGAACCAGGAGCACTGCACCCCCGCCTAGGCTGCCCCGGAGCTCGGGCTGTGTTCAGGGCCCAGGAGCGTCCCAGAGGCAGAGCTACGACACGGAAGGGGCGAGCCTGGGCCTGGGAAGCTGCAGCTCCCTGCTCCGAGCCTCGCCCCTGACACACGGGCTCCCACCGCAAGCAGTTTCTGATGTGTCCACCTTCGTGAGGGGACAGCTCCCCTCCTCCCGTGATCCGTGAAGGAGCAATGACACCGCTGGGACTACCGGGGCCAAAACACATTGCCTGCCCCAGTGCACTTTCCAAACCCAGTCTCTCTTTACAGCTGCAGGTCGACTTGGTCATGATGCAGTTCAGCTTTTTTCCATCTTAGCAAGGGAGTATCTTAATTTAAATGCTAAAATAATAACTGAATGTTCTGAAGACACTACTCTTTTCTTTCCAAAAGGCATGTATTACACAAGGACTGACCTCCATGGGGTTGCTGCTGCGTTGCTTCAGTCATGTCCGACTCTGAGTGACCCCACGGACTGCAGCCTACCAGGCTTCTCCGTCCATGGGATTCTCCAGGCAAGAGCACTGGAGTGGGTTGCCATTTCCTTCTCCATGGGGTTAAGTCCCATTAACTCGGGTACTGGGCTTATTAATAAATAATCCCGTCACTAAATTACCTGTCTTGTACACTGGTCTGTACAGTACTAAATAAATAATAGATAGTTCCCTATAATCAAACACACTGAAGTTTTTAAAGAAAAGTGTAGCTTCTGTTATAAGACAATAAAGCAGTTTCATCTGGAAACAACTTTCTGCAGCTCCCTTCTCAGAAGGCCATCCTTTGCTAGCTTATTGTTGCAGCTGGAGCAAGTTAACTGGTAAGCATAGCTGGAAACACTATTTAATATCAGACAAGTATATTGACTATACGTTAGTGGCCAAAAAAATCTCAAGCAAGTATTAAATGGACAGTTAATGTAATTGTATTTTAAAACACTGAGGTCATATTTAATTTTGAATTGGAACTCTTAAAATGAGCTTCCTGGCAAGGACACAGAGTAATAAACCAATGTTAACTACAGGAAAAAAAAAAAAACAAAAAAAACCCTAAAACTCACATTATTAAAATAAATCCTTCTTCCAGAATACTTATATTTGCAAGATAGATTACAAGCAGCAGGAAGCATTTGTACTTCTTCAGCAAGTACCATCCCTGGCGCTGGAGATGGGGCTGTCAGCTCAAAGGGGGATATCATTCTGAACCGGGGGCTCATGTGCCATTCCCACTGCCCTTCTACTGCGAGTTGGCGCCTCTCCCAGCATCTTCTGTCTTTCTTCCAGGGTGCTCAGACTGAGTTCAGCAAGACCCCGGGGTCTTCCAATCACAGGTCTACCACCAAAGGACCTGATTATATTCAAGAGCGGGAAGCCCAGGAAGTGAGGCTGGGCAAGGTTTGAGAAGAATTGAGCAGAGGCAGGACGGAGTGTGAGGAGGAAGAACAGGGTAAAAAACATATCAGCTGCAAAGCCAGCCAATTAAAATTCCCTTTAGGAAGCACCAATTTCTACTCAAAGCAGGCTGGAGAGTCCAGCTTTATATGCCTTTTTCCTCCTCTTAAAAATCAACACAGCTCTGGGTGCTGTCACATTTGCAGGCAGGCAGGTCCGTAGACCGTGCTCTGCGCCTGAACCGGGTCCCCAGGGAGGAGTGAGGGGCGTCACAGGGCTTCCAGCAGAGCCCTGCAGCATTTATTCACAGGAGCCCTCTGACAGCCAGGACAAGGGAAGAAGCCCCACGGGCACTCCCTGCAGCCAGCCAACGGCACCTCCACTTTCGAGAGCACTGAGCCTTGATCTGACTCCTGAATCTTCCCCTCCGAGTTGGAGAAGCGCAGAGGGGAGTCTGCAGGTCCTGGGCAGCATGTCCTTTTTCTGCTGCCCCGCTTGGGACCACCCCGTCCCCGAGGCCAGGCTGGGGCCTGGGCCACGTCACTCTGCCCACAGGAGCCCTCACTGGTTCAGAGTTGCTTCTCTTCTCTGGTTCCAAGTCTTCGGCCCTCAGTGGCACTTCCCTCTTTCACTGCTCACCATGTTCCTCACAATGCTGCCCCCAGAGGTCCAAAGGCCATCCCAGTGCCCCATCCTGACTGTAATTCTCTTTAGCTTTTATCTGTCTAATTCAGTCACTCAGTACTGTCTGACTCTTTGTGACCCCCATGGACTGCAGTACGCCAGCCTTGCCTGTCCATCACCAACCCCCGGAGCTTGCTCAAATTCATGTCCATCAAGTTGGTGATGCCATCCAAGCATCTCATCCTCTGTCATCCCCTTCTCCTCCTGCCTTCAATCTTTCCCAGCATTTCCAATGAGTCAGTTCTTCGCCTCAGGTGTCCAAAGTATTGAAGCTTCAGCATCAGCCCTTCCAATGAATATTCAGGACTGATTTCCTTCAGGATTGACTGGTTTGATCTCCTTGCTGTCCAAGGGACTCTGAAAGAGTCTTCTGCAACACCACGGTTCTAGAGCATCAACTCTTGCGTGCTCAGCTTTCTTTATGGTCCAGCTCTCACATCAGTCTGTGATTAGTGGAAAAACCATAGCTTTGACTAGACGGACCTTTGTTTGCAAAGTAATGTCTCTGCTTTTTAATATGCTGTCTAGGTTGGTCATGGGCTTTCTTCCAAGGAGCAAGTGTCTTTTTTTAATTCATGGCTGCAGTCACCATCTGCAGTGATTTTGGAGGCCAAGAATATAAAGTCTGTCATTGTTTCCATTGTTTCCCCATCTATCTGCCATGAAGTGATGGGACTGGATGCCACGATCATCATTTTTTGAATGCTGAGTTTTAAGCCAGCTTTTTCACTCTCCTCTTTCAGCATCATCAAGAGGCTTTTTAGTTCCTCTTTATTTTCTGGCATAAGGGTGGTGTCATGTACATATCTGAGGTTATTGATATTTCTCCTGGCAATCTTAATGCCATCTCGTGCTTCATCCAGCCAAGTATTTCACATGATGTACTCCGCACAGAAGTTAAATAAGCAGGGTGACAATATACAGCCTTGATGTACTCTTTTCCCAGTCTGGAATCAGTCCATTGTTCCGTGTCCGGTTGTAACTGCTGCTTCCTGACCTGCACGTGCTGTCTCGGGAGGCGGGCCCGGTGGTCTGGTGTCCCCGTCTCTTGAGGAACTTTCCACAGTTTGTCATGATCCACACAGTCAAAGGCTTTGGCGCAGTCCATGAAGCGGATGTGGATGTTTTTCTGGAACTCTCTTGCTTTTTCTATATGTTGGCTAGTTGATCTCTGGTTCCTTTGCCTTCTTAAAATCCAGCTTGAACAGCTGGAAATTCTCGGTTCAAATACTGTTGAAGCCTGGCTTGGAGAATTTTGAGCATTACTTTGCTAGTGTGTGAGATGAGTGCCATTGTGTGCTAGTTTGAACATTCTTTGGTGTTGCCTTTCTTTTGGGTTGGAATGAAAACTGACCTTTTCCAGCCCTGTGGTCACTGCTGAGTTTTCCCAGTTTGCTGGCATATTGAGCGCAGCACTTTCACAGTATCATCTTTTAGGATTTGAAATAGCTGAGCTGGAATTTCATCACCTCCACTAGTTTTGTTTGTAGTGATGCTTCCCCTTGACTTTGCATTCCAGGATGTCTGGCTCTAGGTGAGTGATCACACACCATCGTGGTTATCTGGGTCATTAAGATCTTTTTTGTAGTTCATATCGATCTAAGGCTAGAATAATTTTGGGACCCTTTGAAAAGGATTCAGAGATGCTCAAGGAAACTATAGAAAAAGAAATGGTAACTTAAAAAAGGGAAGTCTTATTATGTGAAAATAATTGGCATCAGATACTACAGAAGAAGGATTTTACCTTTATAAATAATGAGATGTTTATTTTTAAGAGATTTGAATTGCAGTGAAAGCATAAATGTAAACACCTCACAGAACTCACAAATGCCTGGAAGTGGAGACTCCCCTGAGCATCGCGGTCAAGACCAGCCCGGGCTGCTCTGCTTGTCTCCTTCCTCTCTTTCCTCCACATCTTTGAGGAGACCACCAGAGAGGGGCGGGTACAGAAATCCTCTAGCAGGAACGAGGATGCTACAGGAACTTCAGTTGTCACGGGCCTGTGAATGCTGACTTGTGATCACCTATATTTATTTTTGTGTAGTGAAGACTGGGTGAAACTTAGCCTTGCCCACTTTGCCAGAGCTAGTTCACTCCAGGAAACTAATTTCAGTGTTTATCAGGGTGCAGCATCACTACCATACTGGGAACCGCAGACTGATAGCAACAGGAAGTCCGGGACCACCCGCCCCACCCTGACTGCTGGCCGAGGTTCTAAGTGGACTCTCCTGGCCACCATGTCACCAGGTGAGGGCCTGCAGATGACATCCAGCTGCCACCTCCGGCTTCTGCTCGGGACGGCCCCTGAGGTGCTGGCAGCCCCTGCACTCCGCTTGCCATGCCACACGCCACCGTCCACCCAAGCCAGTAATGCCTTCTGATTTCCCTACTCAGCAGAGGGCTGGATGGCATCACTGACTCAATGGACACGAGTTTGAGCAAACTCCGGGAGATGGTGAGGGACAGGGAAGCCTGGCATGCTGCAGTCCATGGGCGCAAAGAATCAGACGTGACTTCGTGACTGAGCAACAACAACAGCTGCTCTAACAGCGGCACAGAAACGCTCGCCCAGCAGGCTGCAACCCCCTGGGCACGCGCTCTGTCTCCTTTCCCCACTGTTACCACTACTGAGTGCCCACGCCTCCTGGATGCGGCCACGACCTATGAACTGGCCTCCCCCTTCTCGGCTCCCATCCAGAGCGACCGCCAAAGCCAGACACACTCCCCAAACCTTCCCCTGCCCAGCCCATACCACCATCCTGCTCACAGCGTCTCCCACCCCCTCTTCACAAACAGAATCAAGTCTGAACTCCACATCTGGGGCTAGTCAGAGACGGCACAGCCTGGCCATGACTCGGGCCCTCCCCTGGGGGTGCTGAGCTCCAGCCAACCCGGCATCTGCCCTTCCCCATCCAGTCTCTGTGCCTGGAGCTGACATTGGTCCAGGAACAGCTGCTGCTGGCTGGGGCCACTCTGGCTCACCGGCATGCACGCGCCTCTCTCAGAACACTAAGAGCAGTCGGAGTGCTGAACCTCCATCTCTGTGCACTCATTTCTCCAGCTCTCAGGCTACATGGACTGGTCAGATTGGCTTCCACAAACACACCCACACATCCGGGCATCTCTGTGTCACTCACAGCAACTGAGGCTTCAGTGCCTTTTGTGAAATGCCTGCAGCACTGGGCGAAGTGCTAATGAGAAAGCCTCTGATGGTGTGGACCACAGCAAACTGGGGAAAAGTCTTCAAGAGAGGAATACCAAACCATCTCACCTGTCTCCTGAGAAACCTGTATGCAGGTCAAGAAGCAACAGTTAGAACCAGACACGGAACAACGGACTGGTTCCACACTGGGAAAGGAGTATGTCAAGGCTGTATATTGTCACCCTGGTTATTTAACTTCTATGCAGAGTATATCACGTGAAATGCTTGGCTGGATGAAGCACAAGCTGGAATCAAGATTGCAGGGAGAAATATCAACAGCCTCAGATATGCAGATCATACCACTTTAATGGCAGAAAGAGAAGAGGAACTAAAGAGCTTCTTGATGAGGGTGAAAGAGCAGAGTGAAAAAGCTGCCTCAAAACTCAATATTCAAAAAATGAAGATCATGGCATCTGATCCCATTACTTCATGGCAAATGGAGAAAAAGTGGAAACAGTGACAGATTTTATTTTCTTGGGCTCTAAAATCACAGCAGATGGAATTGCAGCCATGAAATTAAAAGATGCTTGCTCCTTGGAAGAAAACCTATGACAAACCTAGACAGCTTATTAAAAAGCAGAGACATCACTCCACTGACAAAGGGTTTTTCCAGTAGTCATGTATGGATGTAAGAGTTGGACCATAAAGAAGGCTGAGCACCAAAGAAATCTTTTCAAACTGTGGTGCTGGAGAAGACTTCTGAAAGTCCCTTGGATAGCAAGGAGATCAAACCAGTCAATCATAAAGGAAATCAACCCCGACTATTCACTGGAAGGACTGATGCTGAAGCTCCAATACTTTGGTCACCTGATGCAAAGAAATGACTCACTGGAAAAGACCCTGATGCTGGGAAAGGTTGAAGGCAGGAGGAGAAGGTTGGATGGCATCATCAACTCAAGGGACATGAATCTGAGCAAACTCAGGGAGATGGCGAAGGACAGGCAAGGCTGGAGTGCTGCAATTCCTGGGGTCACAAAGTGTTAGCCATGACTTAGTGACTGAACAATAACAAAAGGGAAAATTTCTAGAAGAGGGCAAGTTGTGGCAAAGAGATGTCACTGAATGTCCTGAAAAATGATTTTAGAATTTACATTCAGAGTAACTATAACTACTTTTTTGATATACTCTATTGCCTTATTGAATTCCTAAGATTTTTTTGTGTTTTCCATCAACTTTATCATGCATTCTCAAGGCATGATAATTAAACTTAAGCTAAACTAGTTAAAACACATGCAAATACAAAATATAAACCTGCAATATTTTAACATCTTTCTACATCATGTCTTTGTTTTGATCAAAACTTAAAACATCTAAGAAATGGTTTTATGAACCAGATCTAAGGCACACAAGGAGCACTGCATGTTTTTCAGCTTTTGATTCCACCCAGAGCCCAAGATTCAATAGACTTCCATGGACTTAAGAGCTTTCTGGACACATTTACTGCTTTCCGAGGCTCAGGTTTAGTAGTCCTACTTCTATACTCTGGGAGAGCAACCAAGTGCTACGCCGTTTCCTCTTCATCACAGCTCCTGATCGTCGCCCTCCTCCTGGGCACTGCTGGTCCAGCACACAAGTCACCAGAAGCCTGGGGTTTGAAGGCACGCCTCCAGTGTGGGCACACTGCGTTTACCCGTCGACTCTTGGCTGGGCTGCCCACAGTGTGGTCAGAGCGCAGCCTAGAGGCCTCTCAACTCTTCCCAGAGAAATGGCCCTCTGCCTCGGTGCACACGGTCTTCAAAAGAGCTGGCATAACTACCCAGGAAAACAGACCAAGAGAGTACAGAAAAGGGTATGTATGCCTGCGTGAATCCAGAGACCTGCTCCACCATGCTGCTTCCCTCTTTAAACATCGTCAAGACATAAACACATCAGAACTGAAAGTGAACCCAGCTCTTCAGCAACTGTCCTCTTTCTGGTTCCCATGTCCCCGTCAATCAGTTCAGTCACTCACTTGTGCCCTACTCTTTGTGACCTGTGTCCCCTCACTCTTAATTTATTAAGATCAAACATCTTCCTGCCAATTAGTATACACAGAATCAACAAAAGTACTTGAAGAAAATGTACTCTAATTTCGAAGAATCAAATCAGGAACTCCAGCACCAGTTGGGTCTGGAGCTGAACTCCTAGGCTTGCAAAAACTGCAAACTATCTGACGTGCCACTTTCATTTAAGTATTTAAAGGGAAAAAAGTGAAATAAAATACATACACCAGAAACTTGTGACTCTGCTGAACATATTAAGAAACAAAGGATCAAAAAGAAACAGATGTTTTTTCTTAAACAAAACAACCCTGCCCCCAACAAAACTATGTAACACATATGGGTACATTCCCGGGCAGCAGGGAGGTGAGGGATGGGCTTCAGTTCTGATGGGTGAGAGCCTTCCACGCCCAAGGCAGTGGTTCTCTCCCTCACCGAGCTCACGGGCAACAGGGTCACTACCTTCAGTGCGTGAATACGTGCCAAGAACTCACTGTCTGCGGCTCACTATGCCACGTAAAAAGGGGGCGGCAAGATGAGTAAAACGTAGCCCACAATGCTGTCTACCAGCCCAGGAGGGAAAGGAGGGAGCTGCCTGCCTCAGACAGGTCCACATTCAGTCATCTTTCCTTCTCAGGAGGCAGGTCCTCAGAGAATGCCCCTGGCTCTGCCCAGATCCAGGCATACAAGAGACCCCAACATCCACCTAAGGCAGCTTCCCCACTTCTCCCTGAGTCCCAGGTCATCACACCCTTCAAACCCACTCCTGGGGTTTTCTGGCAGGTCACGGGCTCAGGGTGCCTCACCTGACCCAGCAGGAGAACACGCTGCCTGGGATGAGGCCTGTCGCCCTCCTTACCACCGGGAGTCCCCCTTCAGGCCCACCTCTGTGGCGCCCAAGTAGGTGATTTCCAGTTAAAGATTCCTGGGTTTGCTTCTCTCCTGACTCAATATACTAAGGCAGTGTAAAACCTTCTATGTTTAAAAGAACATGCTTGGCCCCCTTCCGCAGCAGACACCAGTGCCCCCCGACGCGGGTCTGTTTAAAAGAACATGCTTGGCCCCCTTCCCCAGCAGACACCAGTGCCCCCCGACGTGTGACTGTTTCTATTGCCTCAGACATTAAGTCTGAAGAGCCACTGATCTCAGAGACTTAAATAAACTTCTGAAGCCAAAGGAGTAATTTTCTTTATAATTGACATTAAAAAGTGGCATGAACCAGGATGACGGATGGTTGTTGGACACATCTGCCACTGTGCATTGTCTGAAACTTAAGAAAAATCAAGAGTGAGGGGGAAGAAAAGGTTCACTGGCCAACTTGAAAAACTAGGGAATAATTAAACAGTGTACTTCATAAATAAACCTAGAATTAGAAACACTTCTTATTCAATAATTTAGAAACCCAGATCTGCACATGCAGACAACTCACCACAAAAACGGGAAACATTTCATTTTCTGTGAGGTGCACCTGCTCATCTCAAAAGCTGACGAGCAATTGTTTCATTAGACTTCATGTAATGAGTAGGTGCTATTTATGCGACTGTCTCGGAATGAGCTCGAAGCACAGTCAGGAATTCAAAATTCGACTGTTCTGATAACACCTAGCATTAGCCCGTTCACTCACTGTGCAAGCTACTTTGAAACCCTAGTCTGAACCATCTGGTCACGGAAAGCACACCTAGCTGAAAGTGGAAAAAGCCCAGGGAGAGGAGCGGCCTGGGAAGACCGGCTCCCGCTGCCAAGGCCCCGGTGGCCGTCAGCCAGGAGGTGAGAGGGGGGAGTGGAGCCGGCAGGCCTTGGGGGACGAGCAGCGTCCTCATCCTAAGAGCGCAGGAAGATGTCAAAAAGTGTTAGACAAGGAGCGAGAGGGCAGGATGGGCCCTGCCAGCAGCTCTCCTGGGCTGCTGGGACCCGGCAAGGCTATTCTCGACCGGTCAGGAAACTTCTGACAAGATTCTGTATTTGATCTTCAGTAATGAAACGCAACAGTCTCCTGAAGCTATTATACATTCCTATTAAATATTCTTGTTAACCATTACAACAGATAAATTTGATATACATGGCACATTTCAAAATCAGAAAAGTGAACCATTTATCTGGCTTTCAATCAATCAGCTGCATCCACTTTAGCTGCCCAATGACACTGGCAAAATCTCACAGAATGATCAGGAAATCTTCATGTGACATCACTCTTTTAGATTTAGCAGGACAGGCACGCTCAAGCTTTCCCATAGATAATTTCATCAGTGACTCAGGCCTGCCACAGAACTCTAGCTTCATAGCCACAACGCAAATCCCTCAGAAAGAGTCCAGTTACTCCAGCAACTTTTAGCAGCTCCACACTTGGATTTCCTGAATTTTCTTGCTGCGAATGGTAATTGCACTTTTTACAAATCCAAGCAAGAAATCTAAGGCTCCTAACACCTGTGCAGGATTCCCCACTTCCTCCTTGCTGGTGGGGCTGAACTGAGAAATGTTTCCTTGTGGAAGAACCCTGTCCCTGACAAGGAGAGTAAGAAAGCAGAGCAAAATCAAGATCACGGGGAATTCCTATCTTTCCAAGGAAGCCCTCAAGAGGTGGTGCTTTCAATTTCAAGGCTTTGTTCTGAGTTTTGGTATTTTCCTTTGCCTTTTGAATATGGTCAGCAGGAACAGTTATCACAAACACAATCACCTGTTTGCGCTGCTGCTGCTGCTGCGTCGCTTCAGTCGTGTCCGACTCTGTGCGACCACATAGACGGCAGCCCACCAGGCTGCCCCGTCCCTGGAATTCTCCAGGCAAGAACACTGGAGTGGGTTGCCATTTCCTTCTCCAATGCATGAATGTGAGAAGAGTGAAAGTGAAGTTGCTCAGTTGTGTCCGACTCTTAGCGACCCCATGGACTGCAGCCTACCAGGCTCCTCTGTCCATTAACAGATTTAATTAGATTTTTAAAAAGAAATTAAGAAATTTGAAAACACACATATGTCCTTTGGGAGGTGTCCAAATTAGGTGAGGATTTAGATTTGTGGGCAAAGAAAGTTGGTCTTCTCACATAGAGGCTCCAACAAATTTCCCTGCGGCCTGAGACCCCAATAAGTCTGGAAAGCTCCCCTCCACCTCTATCTATCCCCAATACAAGTGGAGTCAATGAACACTCCACATTTCCCCATCAGCCATTCAAAGTCCTGAGTCTTCAGCAGTTTAGACGTTCTTGCGATGGCTGATTTATGCACCAACCCCCCTCCAACCCGCAGAAACAACACTAAAAACAGAGGAGGGGCAGAAATTTGCAAGCTCGCTTTTCTCTTCCACACGAGGTGAAGTGGTTTAGATAGCTGTCACTAACACCAAGGGGTTTATTAATAGGCAAAAATTAATTGTATGTAGACTGAATTAATGAGATGGAAAAGCATGCATATTTCAGCTAATACAGAGGGGACGGCCTCTGCAGAGGCGTCGGTAATGAAGTGACTGGGCCAGGGGACAAGGCGCAGAGCAGCTACCACAGGCAGGGTCCTATTGTGGCCACGGGGGTGGAGGTACTGCTGAAAAAATACACCGCGGAATGTAAACACCGGGCAACTGTTTTGAGCACAAAGTTGACCCCCGATGCGTACTCTGCAGACTGCCATCTACAGATTTATAAATAAATGATTAGATGTAAAATCTCTGGAGGATTTTCCTTTTCCACAGCAATTACAGGAGCAGATTATTACCATTCGAGTGGGGTTCAGTCGAAGTTCCTTGACTGGCAGGAATCACTCACTGCGGTCCTATGTCTAAGTCACCATGACAGGAGATCCAATGTCAGTGTGTACCGCGGACACTTTCACAAGCCAAGTCCACGTGCATGGAATGAACATGTTCTTGAGTTAAAATACATTACTGTCAGTAACAGACTGAATTAAGAAAGTCTGAACTTTCAAATGTGATCAATGTCAGGAGGAAGTTTTCCCTATTTCGTGTCTGCTCTTTGTTAAAATGTATCATGTGTGTGGAAGCCCGCTTGGACATTTTCTGTTTGACTGTTCTGGACTCATTTTTTAAGTCATTAAAACGCAAGGTAATGAGGCTAATCAGAAGAATCAAATGAGCAGTATCAACTCCAGCATGTGCTTTTCTAGCCTAAATGTTCCCTTTCTCCTCTAAATCGTCTTTTAGCTTTGGGACCTACTTTTGTTCCAAGAATGGTTCTGCCCCACCCCCACATCTTACACTAGAAAACTCTCCTTCTGACATTTACCACCACAAGGCAGGCACCATTCCCAACCCTCCAGCCCATCTTCTTTTTTAAAAACTGGTAGGTATTGGGAATGCTGGGAGATTACCTTGAAATAATTTTAAAATTCGTAAGAAACGGCCAAGATGGTGAAGAGCTCCCGAGGACCCCCACTCAGCCTTCCTGACACAGTATGCTTGTCAAAACCAGGAAGCTGACATCGGCGCGACGCTGGTACCTAAACCACGCATCTTGTTCCGATGTCACTAGCTTTTACTTGTGTTTTTTTTTTTTTTTAAGTTTTACATTTTAGGAGTTTTAAGATTTTTTAAGCTTCTTCATGAAATTCTATTATGTTTATACTTGCACACCCACAACCCCAAGGGGGACGCAGCTCTGTCCCACCGCCCACGTCACTCCTTCCTGCCCCGTGCACAGTCACACCCTCCCCGCCCCCAGTCCTGGGCTCACGGAAGCCGTGCGCTCGACTCTGCAGCACCAGGCACACTGCCTCCCAGAGGGGCTGCGGGTGTGCAGTGCTCTCTCCCTGACTGCTTCTTTAATTGGAGGATGACTGCGTTACAGTGCCCTGCCAGTTTCTGCTGTACAACGGTGTGAATCAGTCTAACTATAGGGGTGTGTGTTTGTGTGTGTGTGTGTGTGCACGCACACGCACACACATGCCCTGCCTCTGAAGCCTCCCTCCCACTGACCCCCCGTTCCACGCCTCCGAGCCATCACACGGTGCCAGGCTGGGCCCCGGTGTCGCACAGCCGCTTGCACTAGCTGTCCCTTTTATGCGTGGTAGTGCATATATGTTAATTCCCAGCTCCTCTCACCTCCTCCTTCCCTCTCTGTGTTCACGAGCCTGTTCTCTACATCCATGTCTCTATTTTTCTAGATTCCATATATATATGACAATACATATTTCTCTTTCTGACTTACTTCACTCTGTATAACAGGCACTAAGTTCATTAACATCAGTTCTGGAGGTTCACGTGCTCCTTTTCATGGCTGTGTAATATTCCTCTATGTACAACTTTGTGTCCCTGTCAAATGAGCCTCTCTTCACATGTGTACTGCCGAACTCAAACAACATCCTCTTTGGTGAAGTCTTGCCCATTTTATAAATGGAATGTTTATTTTCTCTTTGCTGAGTTTAGAGAGTTCTTTACATGTACTGAATACAAGACTTTTGTCAGATATGGGTTTGCAAGTCTCTTCATCCTCTTTTTCAGGGTCTCTGGTAGCGCAAATGTTTAGGAACAAAATTTTAAAAAGGAACACAAATTTCTGATCTTTCTGGAAGTCCTATTCTGACAAATTTCCAAGGTGAGTAGTGTCCCTTGGAGTTGAGCATGTCTGTGCAGTCTGTGAGCACCCACTGCCTGAGACCCTGGGTGCCCCTCCCGACAGGAAGGTCTGTCTCTGGGGATGGGTGACGCAGCAGGATGCTAAGGAGTTGGGAATTTCCCCTGGAGGTGTTTGAAAAAATTAAAAATCAGCCAAGAAAAATTCGGCAGTCAAAACAAGCAGAACAAAGAGGTCTTCCTGACCCAGGCAGGCCCTGAGTGGGAGAGACGATCACCTGGAGGCCTGGAGCTGACCCTGACAGCTGAAATGTCTGCGCATCATGGTAAAGTCCATCCTTAGCCAAGTTCCCCAAGCAAACCTTGAAAGACACCCTCTCACCTTGAAGAAAACCCTCCTGCACCCCCAGGGTAACAGGTCAGAATACACAGCAGCCACCAAGAAAAAAAAAGCACCAGGAGAATCCTACTCCCTGTAACCTGGGGCTGGCAGCAAAAAAGCACCCTCATGAGCCATCGCCCTGAAAGGGCAGGTGACCCCAGACCATCTCCAGGTCTTGGGACCAAAGTCAACACAGTTATGGGGACGAGAAGGTGTCTCGGCCCCACCCCCAGGAGCTGTGTCTGGGACAAATGGGTCCCCGGACATAGTTGTAAGAGTCCTAATATGAAACATTTAGGCAGCCAGGAGGGGAGGAAAGGGTGGGAGGAAAGGGTGGGGAGAAGGGGTTCCTGGGACACAGTTACGTGAACCCACCTTCCCTTGGCACACGGAGGCCTCAGTGCTGAATGTGGAGGACTGCTCTTCTGTCAGTTTCCTCAGCCTTCCATGGCCCTGGAGGGGCAGCCTCCTGACAGCACAACCACACTCTGCTACCGGATCCCAAAGCTATGGCTGAGAGGGGAAATCTGCACTGAGGCCAGCCCACAGGCTGGGGGCTCTTGACTCGTCTGTCTCAGCTTTCCTCAGCTTGTACAATTCACAACTTTAATGAAAATTCTCAGAAAGTCCATAAGTCATAGAGCCAGTTAAAAAGCTCTCTTGCTGGTACAGTAACAGCATGTGGTCGCTGTCCCCAATCGATAGGGTGAGAATGAGAAAGTGTACAGGGTCCACGAGACGCTGGGCTCGCCTGCGACCGAGCTGCTCCCAGCTCCTGCCCACAGCTCTGCGGCCTTCCTCTCGAAAGCAGAGTCAGGTCCCAGCCTCCGCGTGGGAACGAGGGGTCAGAATGCCCTAACAGAGGTGAAACAACCTACTCACTTACAGTCACTTTGGAAAAATAACTTTTACTTTTCTGACTTTTTTTTACTCCTAGGGAGTACACAGGAGCTCTTTCTGTGATTGTGGGAATCAAGTGTTGTCTGGTAAACACAGCTCGGACTGTAACCTGCAAAGGGAGGCACCAGGTTTGTACCCTCGTTGCTTCTGCTGTCTCACTGACATCAGGCCAAGGAAGGATGCACCTCCGCGGAGATGACCTCCTTCGCTCCAGGAGGGGAGTCTGCTCGCTGACACATTACTGACATAAAGACGCACCGCAGCACGCCCCAGCTCCCAATGTCAGAAGAGCGCTCTGTATGCGCTCAGGACATTCTACTGCTCACTGGGCTGTCCTCCTAACAGCAACACTTTATAAACATTTCATTTGTTGCTTAATTACACATTTCCACTGAAACACAGTGGCATTTCTCAAACTGTGTTCTACCTGTCTCGAGTCATACAGGTGTTTACACATGCTTAGGAAGAAGCTGCTTGCTGATGAAACACGAGAAGATGCTACGCACCGCCTCACCAGTGGGCCAGCACTCAGGCCTGAGAGCCTGGCCGTACACCCTCCAAACCGTGCAATCTAGCTCTCCCCAGATCTTTTTGTTTCTAGAACTCCCAAGGTACACAACTTCATAAAGTTTGGGAAATACACACAGCATAGTGTGAAACTCAATCAAGTTAAGTTTTCTACAAAACATATTGATATGGACTGCTTATTTGTAAGAGCTTAAAATAAAACCTCATAATCTTATGAATAACATTTTCTTTATACTAAGAATGCAATATTTTTTAAGGTTAGTTTAAATAGTCAGTTATGGCTTAGAATCATGTCTTCAACTGGGTATACACATAACACAGACATACATAGGGCTGATTGTGGGATACGTTACCCCACAAGTCTCATTAAAATGTTGCAGAGTGGGTATTACCCCAAGACTGAGGACTTGATTACATTTTAAACAGAGTTTAGGGTTCAAGATAAATCCCCCCTGGTTTGTCTCCCAGTCCTCAGCTGAAAGACGAACTTCTCCAGGAGACAGGCTCGCTGGGCCGAGGCTCTCCCTCAGGCCTGAGGTGCCTGGAGGTGACTCCTGCTGTCCGCCAGGCCCCGCGTGCCCAGCGCAGCAGCACACCCAGCACTGGCAGCCCAGCCACGTCACAGCCACGAGGCCCCCACCCTGGGCAGCCTGCCCAGGCTTCCACCAGCAGGACGAGAAGTAACGGCCGTGGACCTTGCCCTGGGCTGTCCTGAGCCATCCACGCCTCTGCACCGTGACCAACCCTTGATCCCCTGCTCAGAGTGTGCCCTGCCCAGAGGCTGCGGGCACACCTCCTTTCTCTGGTCTCCCTTTCCCAGTCCACTCTGACTTCCCAGGGAGGATGATCCCTGACAGCAAAGAAGGACGACCAGGCAGCCTCCACAGTGACCGGGCTTGCTGTTCACAACCTGTCAGGGGAACTTCATGACCTCCCAGCCAGTTGCTGTAATTCTAATAATGACCTGCCGACACCAAAAGAATCTAAATTTATCCCTGTTCTTCTTACTGCCACTGCTGGCCTTGTCTGTGAGCAGAAGGCTCCTGCTGCCAGTGGCAATCAAGGTGCCCAGGGACTCAGAGTCCCAGACCCGACCTGATGCCCACCAGGCCCAGCTACAGTCACGTGGCCTGTTCTTCCCCTGCTTGGCCTGCACCCCTGGCTGGCCCGGGTCACCAGCCCTGGGGAGCGGGGCCCCCATGACCTCCTGGCAGACAAGCATGGCTTGGGACCAGTGCTGTGGCCCGCCAGCCTGGCAGGTGCACAGCACGCAAGGACAAGGCACTCAATGGAGCCCGAGGAGGGACCAGCCTGGGAAGAGCCTGTCAGGTGGGGACACGGAGTGGAGCAGGGCCCCTCACAACAGAGGAGGAGGGAAGACGAGCTTGACTTCAGCTTCCACGTGGTTTTCTCTACTCACCATCAGATCGGGGTGGTACTCGGGAGCAGGTGGCCTTAGTGTGGCTTCCCTTCAGGAAAACAAGGGACTGACGCCTGTCTGAAAGCCTGAGACTGGCTGTCCTCTATAGTATAGAGATTAACAGACAAGTTAAGGATTTGCTGACTCAAGCTAACCTTGCAAACCAGGAAAACTGACTATGGTTATCAGCACAGGGAAACCAAGGGCAGTCCAGAAATAAAATGATACTACAAAAAACAGCTAAAAGTAACACAAAGAATAGAAAATAAATATAAACCACAGGACAAAACCCATAAAGCAAATAAAGCTAAAAATATATGAATGCACACTCAAACAGTGCTTTAAACATACCCATGACTCACACCCATCGACTCTCAGCGCGTGTGGACAGGGTCTGGGCTCCCCGGCACCATCAGGGCTGCCTCCTATCTGAGCCTAGCTGCAGAGTCTGCGGTCTGTCTTCACAGGGTTGTCACACACCCACTGATGGTGGGAAGTGCCTACTCACCCACTGGGCAAATGGCCACTGGCATTTGGGAGACTAACTGAAATAGACTCTGAAGTCACCAATTAATAACTATTTTTAAATTTTTTTCCAAAAGAAAAAACTACTCTTGGTGCCCAGTGCATAAAAATCACATGAGACCATTTCACTTCTGTGGTCTTAATTTAATATATGCATCTGCTTGCATATTTACCAAGAAATTCCCAGTAAGACGGAAAACTCCACTTCCCAAAAGTGCCTTTTCTGCAGAACAATCAGCCTTAATGGTATTTTTTATTTGAAAGAATCAATTTATCAACTTAAAAATGATGACAATTATCACATGATTATTTCCTATTAAATAGAACCTGACTCCAGCTGCAGACTCCATGCCCAGCCTGACGTGGCCCAAACCCTCAAGAAGGTATCCTCCTGGTGATTCCAGCCACTCTGACACTAATCAGCGAGGGGCACGTGCAGAGGAAGGGCGCTTTCAGAGAGGAACACTGTCTGACGCACAAACGGACCATCACGTCAGCCACGTCTGCTCTTCTTCCTGAGGACACCCTGGCCCTTCACTGCAAAGGGCTGGACTGCCTTCCACGGATACAGAGGCTGTATCTGGCCTGGGGCTCCGGGGACTGGAAACCATCCACGCAGGTGTGAGCTGCACCGCTGCTGAGTCAACATGGGCTCCCGTGTGTGCGCCAGGCTGTACGCAGCACTCCCCCTGGCCATCACCTCTCAAGGGCTGCACGGACTGTGGTGTGTGCCTGTGCTCACTCAGTCACATCCAACTCTTCTGTGACCCCATGGACTGTAGTTTCACTGTCCACAGAATTTCCCAGGCTAGAACACTGGAGTGGGTTGCCATTTCCTTCTCCAGGAGGTCGTCTGAACCCAGGGGTTGAACCTGGGTCCCGTCTCCTGCACTGGTGGGCAGGCTCTTTGGCACTGCACTGTCTGGGAAGCCCACATGGACTGCAGTCCACCCTTTACTCCTGGCATGCAAGAAGGCACTGACACCATGTTCTGACCTGAGGACGGGGTACATGGTGGGTGTCGTGAGGTGGGCAGTGCCAGCGGACACTGGGAAATGAGCTCTGTGCTCCTGTCCCACTCCCCCGCCAGCCGCTGGAGGCACTGGCTACTCCTCAGGGACCCCTCTCTCCTCCCTCCACGCTCTCGTCCTAGGCTCCCATCGCCAGTTACAGGAGGACTGCTCTCAGGGCCTGTCTCCAGTGTGTACTTCTCCTCCAACATCATCCATGTGCCCGCCTGGCTTCCATAGCCGTTAGGAAGAGCACACCAACGCTGAAGTCACCCTTCCGTCCACACCCCAGCCTCCTGCTCCATTTCCTGTTCTGATGAGTGCCCACTCTGCTGCTACCAGTTCATGGCACGGGAATGCAGGACACCCTGCTGCCTTCTCCTCCCATTACCCTACATAATCACAAGTCTTTGTGTTCTTAACTCAGAGCTAACTCTCCAATCTGTCCACATCCAGACCCAGCTCTTCTCGTCTCTTGCGTGGAGCACTATGACGGGCTGCCCTACATCTCCAAATCCATACTGCACACAGTGAAGTGAAGTGAAAGCTGCTCAGTCATGTCTGACTCTGTGACCCCATGGACTAGACAGTCCAAGGAATTCTCCAGGCTGGGATACTGGAGTGGGTTGCCGTTCCCTTCTCCAGGGGATCTTCCCAACTCAGGGATTGAGCCCAGATCTCCCACATTGCAGGCAGATTCTTTACCAGCTGAGCCACCAGGGAAGCCCAAGACGACTGGAGTGGATAGCCCATTCCTTCTCTGGTGGATCTTCCTGATCCGGAAATCAAACTGGGGTCTCCTACACTGCAGGTGGATTCTTTACCAACTGAGCTATCAGGGAAGCAACTACATGCAGGGTAATGACTAAAACAAAACTATCCAAAATAAAAAAAATACACTAGAGGGACTCAACAACAGACTCCATGAAGCAGAAGAATCAGTTAACATGAAGACAATGCAGTGAAACTCATGCAATCACAACAGCAGAAAGAATGAAGAGACTGTGGAGACAGCTTAAGGACTATGAAACCATGTCAAGTGGCCCAACATTCATATTACAGGGCTCCTGGAAGGAGGGGAGAGAGAGAGGGGTGCAAATCTTATGTGAAGAATGTCAAGTGGCCCAACATTCATATTACAGGGCTCCTGGAAGGAGGAGAGAGAGAAAGGGGTGCAAATCTTATGTGAAGAAATAATGACCGAAAATTTCCCTAACCTAGGGGAGGAAACACAGGCAAGATCCAGAAAGTCCAGAGAATTCAAAACAAGAGGAACGCAAACAGACCCTGGTGGCTCAGCAGTAAAGAATCTGCCCGTACCAAGACACTTTACAACCACAACATCAAAAGTTAAAGACAAGGAGAAAATATTAAGAGCACCAAGAGAAAAGACAACCAGTTAAGTAAAAGAGATTTATAAATCTTCTTATAAGACTATGAGCAGATTTTTAAGCAGAAACTTTGTAGGCCAGAAAGAAAGAACAAAGAAAGAAAGTGAAGTTGCTAAGTCATGTCTGACTCTTTGTAACCCGATGGACTGTAGTCTACCAGGCTCCTCAGTCCATGGAATTTTCCAGGAAAGAGTACTGGAGTGGGTTGCAATTCCCTTCTCCAGGGGATTTTCCTGACCCAGGGATTGAACCCGGGTCTCCTGCACTGCAGGCAGACGCTTTATTATCTGGGCCACCAGGGAAGCCCAAGCCAGAAGAAAGTAAGATAAATGCAAAGTGCTGAAAGTAAAAAATCCAACCAGGAATTCTCTACCCAGAAAGATTATCATTCAAAATTGAAGAGGAGATTAAGAGTTTCTCAGATTAAAAAATGCTACAAGAGTTCAGATTACCACTAAACTGGCTTTACAAGAAAGATTAAAAGGACTTCTTTAAGCTGAAAAGAAAGGGCGATAACTGGTAATAAGAACACAGATGAAGAAACACATTCCACTGAGGAAGTAAAGATAAAATAATGGTAGTGAATTAATCATTTGTAAAGTTAATATGGGGATTCCCAGGCGGCACAGTGGTAAAGAATCTACAAGGCCATGCAGGAGACACAAGAACTGTGGGTTCAATTCCTGGGTCAGGAATATCTCCTGGAGTAGGAAAGGGCAACCCACTCTAGCATTCCTGCCTCGAAAATCCCATGGACAGAGAAGCCTCGTGGGCTACAGTCCATGGGTTCCAAAGCATCAGACAAGACTGAGCACGGCAGCAAAGATAATATGAGGATTAAAACAGAAAAGTAGTAGAAATACTCATGATTAAAATAATTAGTTAAGGGACACATAAGAAGATGTAAAATATGACATCAAAAACACAAAAAAACGGAGGAGGCAGAGAGTAACAAAAATGTTGAGCTTTCCAATGGGATCAGACTTAAACTGCTGTCAATTTAAAAGAGACTGTTACAGACATATGTTATATACACTCCTCATGGTAACCAAAAAGCAAAACCTATAGAAAATACACAAAAGATAAATGATTTAAGACTACCACTAAGGAAAGTCATCAAGTCACAAAGGAAGAGAGAACAGAGAACTACAAAACAGCCAGAAAAAAATGAACAAAATGGCAAAAAGCACATATCAATAATGACTTTATATGTGAATACACTAACCACTCCAATCAAAAGACAGAGTGGCCAAATGGATTAAAAAATAAGACTCATCTATATGCTGCCTATGAGAGTCATTTTAGATGTAAGGACACATCTAAAAGTGTGTCCTTTTGAAAGTGAAGGAATGGAAAAAGATATTCCATGCAATGAAAACCAAAATAAAGCTGGAGTAGCTGTAATTATATCAGATGAAATGACTTTTATTTAATAAAAGACAAAGAAAGGCACTATGTAATGTACAGTGGCCCATTCAAGGAGATAGAAAATTTGTAAATATTTATGCACCCAACACAGAGCATCTAAATTTATAAAGCAAACATTAACAGACCTAAAGGGAGAAATAAGACAGTAGTACAACAATAGTAACGGGACTTTAATACCCCACGAACATCAATGAACGGATCATCCATGCAGAAAGTCAATGAGGACACATGGAGCTTCCCTGGTGGCTCAGTGGGAAAGAATTCCCCCTACCAATGCCGGCGACGTGGGTTCAACCCCTGGTGTGGGACGATCCCACACACCACAGGGCAAGTGAGCTTGCGCACCACAACTACTGAGCCTGGACGCCAGAGCCGAGGACTGGCAGCTACCGAGCCCACGCACCACACCTGCTGAAGGCACACCCCTGGAGCCTGCGCTCCACAATGAAAGAAGCCTGTTTACTGCGACTAGAGGGTAGTCCTCGTTCCACTCAACGAAAGAAAAGCCCGCACAGCAAGAAAGACCCAGCTCAGAAAAAAAAAATATACAAAATTATAAAAACAAAACTTTCCTGATGTTCTAAAAATATTCACTGACATGTGATTTTTTTTTTTTTTAAAGAAACATCAGCTTTACACAGTGTTAAACCAGATGGAGTCAACAGACATTTACAGAACATTCTTTCACAAAGCTACAGAAAATATTCTTCTCAAGTAGACGTGGAACATTTTCCAAGTTAGAGCATATGTTAGGCTGAAAAATACACCTTATTTTAACAGGACTGAAATCTTATCAAGCATCTATTCTGACCACAATGGTATAAAACTAGAAATTGATTACATGAAGAAAACTGGAAAATCCACAAATAGAGATTAAAGAAGCTACTGAGTAACCAACAGGTCAAAGAAGAAATCAAAGGAGAAATAAAAGTATTTTCAGACATGAAAATGAAAATTTAACATACTAAAACTTATGGGATGCAGCAAAAGCAATTCCAAGAGGGAAGTTCATAGTGATAAAGTTCACACTTCAAGAAACAAGAAAAATCTGAAACAACCTAACTTTATATCTCAAGGGACTAGAAAAATGAGAATAAAGCAACCCAAAGTTAGTGGAAGGAGGGAAAATAGTCTTAGAGCAAAAATAAATGAAATAGAGACTAAAAAGACAATAGAAATAGATCAACAAAACTAAAAGCTGGTTTTCTGAAAGGAAGAACAAAATTAACAAACCCTTAGTTGGACTCACCAAGAAAAAGAGAATTAAATAAGTAAAATCAGAAATGAAAGAGGGACTACTACTAGCAATACCACAGAAATATGAAGGATCACAGGAAACTAAACAATTATATGCCAAGAAACTGGACAACTAGAGGAAATGGATAAATTCCTAAAAGCATACTATCTACCAATACTGACCTAGAGATGACACAGAAAATCTGAACAAAACAATTACTAATATGGAGATGAATTAGTAATCAAAAACCTCCCGACTAAGGAAAGTCCGAGACAGGAGGGCTGCATTGGTGAATTCTATCAAACATTCAAAGAACACTTCTCAAATTATTTAAAAAAACAGAAAAGAAGGGAACTTGTTTAAATTCATTTTGTGAGGCAAGCATGACCCTGATTAACAAAAACAAACAAGGATACCACAAGAAAACTATAGGAAAATATCCCTAATGAACATAGATGCAAAAAACCTCAAAAAAATATTAGCAAACTGAATTCAAAAATACATTAAAAAGATCATCACTATGATTAAGCAAGATTTACTCCAGGGATGTGAGCACCATTGGACATCTGCAAATCAATGTAATTAATACACTACATTAATAAAAGGAAGCACTGATCATCTCAATACACACAGAGACAGTTGTTCAACAAAATTCAATACCCATTCACGATAAAGCTCTCAACAAAGTGGGTACAGAGAGGATGCACCTTGACATAATATAGGCCATACATACAAGCCCACAGCTAACATCATAACATCATAAGCATGAGAAGGTGAAAGCTGTTTCTCTACGATCAGGAACAAGACAAAGATGCTCTCTCTAACCACTTTTATGCAACATAGTATTAGAAGTCCTAGTCAGAGAAATTAGGAAAGATAAAGAAATAAAAGATATCCAAGTTGGAAAGGAAGAAGTAATATGCCATTAATTGCAAATGGCATTATATAGAAAACCTTAAAGACTCCACCAAAAAACTACTAGAACTAGTAAACTGAGTAAAGGTGCAGAATTCAAAAATAATACACAAAAATCTGCTGCATTTCTACACCCTAACAATGAACTAAGGAAGAGAAATGAAGGAAATAATCCCATTTACAATGGTCTCAAAATAATACCTGGGAATAAATGTTAAGTAAAGAATTTGTATAGTAAAAAACTCTAAGACATTAATGAGAGAAATTGAATAAAACAGAAATACATGGATGATTTTCTATGCTTATAGACTGGAAGAGTTAATATTGTTTAAAATGTCCATACTATCCAAAGTAATATACAAGTTCAATGCAATCCCTATCAAACTTCCAACAGTATTTTTAACAGACATAGAATAAACAATTCTAAAATTTGTATAGAACCATAAAAGACCCTGAGTAGCCAAAACAATCTGAAGAAAGACTAACAGAGATAGAGGCGTCATGCTCCTTGATTTCAAAGTATATATCAAAGTTACATCATCAAAACAGTATGATGTTAGCATTAAAAGCAGATCAATGGAACAGCACAGAGAGATGAGAAATAAACCCATACAAACATGGTTAATTAATTTATAACAAAGGAATCAATAATATACAATGGGGAAAGGCCAGTGCCTTCAGTTAATGGTGTATGGAAAACTAGACAAGCCACACACAAAGAATGGAAAACTATGCTACACCGTATATAGAAATTAACTCAAAGAGATTAAAGACTTGAACATAAAATTTGAAATAATAAAACTTCTAGAAGAAAAAATAGGTAAGCTCCTTGACACTGGTCTTGGTGATTGTTTTGATTCAGATGCCAGAAGCCAAAGGAACAAAAAAATAAAAAAATTGGGCCCACACCAAACAAAAAAATCTTCTGTCCAGCAAAGACAACCATCAACACACTGAAAAGGCAATCTACGAAGGAGAAGAAAATATTTACAAATCATGTATCTGATAACGGGCTAATATCCAAAATATACAAGGAACTCATACAACTCAAACGCAAATAAAAAAAAGAACCCAATCAAAAAATGGGCAGAAGATATGAATGAACATTGTTCAAAGAAGACACACAGATGGCCAACAGGTATATGAAAAGGTGCTCAACATCACTAATCATCAGACAAATGCAATAAAAACCGCAGTGAGATATCACTTCACATCCATCAGAATGGCTCTTATCAAAAAGACAGGAAATAACAAGTGTTGGTGAAGATGTGGAGAAACAGGAACCTCCTACACTGTTTGGGGGAACATAAATTGGTGTAGACGCTACAGAAAACAGGAGAGATGTTCCTCAAAAAATAAAACATAGGCCTATCATCTGATCCAGCAATTCCACGCCTGAGGATTATTTGCTTAAATAAAGCAAAAGCACTACCATGGAAAGATGCACACACCACCCTGTTCACTGCAGCGCTGTTTACAAGAGCGAAGACACAGAAGCAACCTAAGTGTCCACCGACAGGTGTGGATAAAGAAAACATGATACACACAGGAATGTTATTAAGTCATAAAAGGAATGATACGTTACCACTTGCGACAATATGGATAGACCTCTCCGGCATTATCCGGAAGAGAAATCAGTCAGTCAGAGAAAGATACACTGTCTAATCTGACATACACACATACATATGTACATAAACACCAAGCTCAGTGATATACAGAGAACAGATTGGTGGCTGCCAGAGGCAGGGGGTGAGTGGTGGAGAAATGATGGACTGTTTTTGTTCTTTTTCTTTTAAAGTTTAAATGCATTGAAAGAAAACCAAAATCCCCACTATGACAGTGGCCGTGCTGCTCCCTAACTCTCACGAATCTGGGCATGTGTGCCTGGGCTGCCCCCTGCCCTCGTCCTGACGCACACACACAGGTCCTCTTCTCTGTCATCCCAAGTGTGCAGGCACAGCACACAAGCGCTCTCTGCATGGAGGGCTCTTGCACTCCCCTTCTCTATGACTCGCATCTCATTTAAACGCTGCCTTTGGGGAGGCCTCTTCTCATGGAAGCCTCCTCTGACCCACTTGTACGGCCAGCTCTGCTTTCACGCTCCCATAGCCTGTGGCCTCTTTCCTTAGTGGTCCTCCTCTCTGTTCCAAACAAGTATAATTACTCACTCAACACCAGCCTCCTCCACTGGACTGTGGATTTCAGAAGGGCAAGGAGAATATGTCTTGATTTCTTACTGCTGTGTTCCCAGCGCTGGTCTCAACATGTAATTTCTGAAGGGAAAACATGGCTGGTGGAAAGCCTGTGAACTGAGAAAGTCCAAGGCCAAGGCCAGAGTACTAACATGGAGGATCTTGGCTCCTTAGCCCTCCCCAGCTGGTGTGAAGGGGATCAAAGAACCAAGACTCCCTAAGCTTCTGAGAAAGGCCTCTCACTTTCATTTTTCCTTTAGAAACTTTTTTCCTTTTTGGTTTGCATTTCATTTTGGCAACTGGGTAACTCAAAAGACCCATGTGCATCTCCATCATGGCCCTGTTCCTAGAGAGCAAGGGGTCCAAGTGGCAAAGGGCCTGAAGAGATCAGACCCACTGCATGAGAAAGAATCACCCCTAAGGGGACCTGGGAGCCTCTTACGGGTGGAGGGGCTGCGAAGCCAACAGACGGAGACAAACAACTGCACTCACACAGGCATCCAGCCCAGCCTCCAACACTCGCGTGCCGAGTCGTGAGACTTCAGAGGTTTATGTAGATCTTACGGAATTACTAATCTTAGAATTGGAATAGAAAAAGCATTTGAGTGGTTATCAGACTGGATGACTTCGGTCCCTGAAGAACTATGCATTAACAAGATCCAGTAATGTGAAAGAATTCCCATTCTTTAGTTTAACAGAAGTGAGAGCTCAGCCAACTTCCCATATATTTCAGCCAGCTCAGTTAGGGTGTTGCCTTTCTACAACAACCAAAGCAACTCCTCGGTGTAACAGGTCTCAAGCATTCTGCGGTTTCTGCTGTTAAGTCACTAGGTTGTGTCTGACTCTTTCCGACTGCACGGACTGTAGCATGCCAGGCTTCCCTGTCCTTCATCCCAGGATTCGCTCAAACTCATGTCCATCCAACCATGCGAGCACTTCAAGTTCAGTAAACCCTTCACACTGAAACAGAAGCAACCAGGTTGCCAGTTTAAGTCAATACTTTAAAATATTCCGCAGAAGAACTATATATAAAGGATGAGGTTTAGTAAAAAGGTATGATTACTTTTCTTCACAAACATCCATTTAAATTTTAACATAAATCATATTTAGTAGACATACTAAAACATTCATTAAATATCACACAAAACCTGTTCTGATATGGTTAGAATTGGCATCTCAAAAAATTCATATATCCTATTTAACCACTCACTTCCCAGGAAATTATAAGGCAGCAAGGTCTTCAGCTAACATACCCAGGCTCTGCCCTATTCTGCTCTGACATCAAGCTGACGTGGACAGACCCAGAGCCCCGCCCTTTGAGTTCTCCCCCCCAGTGCCCCCCAAACTGATGCAGCAGGAAGAGCAAGGCAGAGGGTGGACGTCAGCCCGGAGACCTGGCACTCACAGCTCCTGTTGGCCGGGTTACGCTGCAGGGCGGCAGGCATCCCAGGATGTCACCTTAGCAAAGACAGACAGCTCAAAGGAAGGTGTGTATGGGGCTGCCCACAGGAAGCTCTGCTGGTGGCAGAGAAACCCAATGTCCCTGGAAGATGCTGAGGAGATTGTCAAGCTGAGAAGGGTGATTCATTTACCTTTTCAAATCAGGATGTGGGATGTGAGACTCATCCTGGGCAGGGTGGGTCATGCAGGAAGGGCTTGGGGACATGTTTGTGGGACGAGGGGCAGAGGAAGCGCAGCACAGGGCGTGCTCTCAGCCCAGGACCCCTGAGAGGCAGCTGCAGGTGCTCGGCACAGCCCCGGGGCTGAGAGAGAGAGGCTGGCCAGGGCTGCCCTCATCCTGGAGAGAGCTCTGACGCCACCGTGCAGGCGCGAGCGTGAGCTGTCACCAGCCAGATGCACACCACATGCAGCGCCCCTCTGGCCGTGGGCTCCCTGAGACTAGAAGAGGATCCTGCTGGAGGGAGGGGATGGCACTCCACGCGTGAGGTCATTCCTACACACAGGTTTTCAAAAGTAAAAACGCAGCATTAAATAAAAAACAACCAGACACACGGGGACACAGGATAACAGGAACAAAACCCAGCAGAAACAAAGACCAGGTCACATCCAGAGGTTCTGGAGGTTGGAGCTACAGGGTACACACTTGAAATAACTGGGGTTTATTACATTCAAGAAGAATAAAAAGCCAAGATTACAAGTTGGGAAGAACTGCCAACTATTTTTAAAAAACCAGACTGGAAAAATAAGTTACTAAAATAATGCATTCTATCATTGTTGTTTGGTTGCTAAGCTGTGACCAACTCTTTGTGACCCTGTGGACTGTAGCTCACCAGGCTCCTCGTCCATGGGATTTCCCAGGTATGAAGAGGTTTAAAACCAAATCCAACAAAGAAGGGGAAAAAAGTGAACTGTTAGAGAGATGAGACAAAATATAGAGCATCTGCCAGTTTCCATAGCTTTAAATACACACTAGGGCTGATCTCAAAATACCACTCTGAGGACTGAAAGAGCGCTGAGAGCCCCAGCAACACACCGTTACCAAGATGAGCTCAGGGTGCAGACGACAGTGACGTCAGCACGGAGACTGGAAGCGGCGAGCTGTGAGCAGTTACCTTTCTAAATGCAATGGACTTAACTGTAAGTTCACATAATTTAATTTTTAATAACAACTTGCTTGACAACCAGTCCACAAAATTCTTGTAAATTAAAGAATAGGCTCTCCTGAGCCACCACACCCGGTATCAGCATGAAGTGAAAGTGAAAGTCGCTCAGCTGTGTCCGACTCTTTGCGGCCCCATGGACTAAACAGTCCATGGACTTCTCCAAGCCAGAATACTGGAGAGGGTAGCCTTCCCCTTCTCCAAGGGATCTTCCCAACCCAGGGATCAAACCCCGGTCTCCTGCATTGCAGGTGGATTCTTCACCAGCTGAGCCACAAAGGAAGCCCAGTATCAGCATACTGCTGCCTAAATGATACTATTCAGGCAGAGAAAAATGATCACAGCAAGAATACTGGTGATATAGAAGGAATGAAAAGCAACCAAAAGGTAAATCTGCATGTAAATCAAAAGCAATATTGGCTGCATTTAGAATATTTTGAAGTACAGTACACTGAGGTAAATTTTACACACGGTATGCTAGTTGCTCAGTTGTGCTGGACTGTCTGCGACCCCATGGACTTGTAGCTTGCCAGGCTCCTCCATCCATGGAGTTCTCCAGGCAAGAGTAGCGGAGTGGGTAGCCATTCCTTTCTCCAAGGGAATCTTCCTGACTCAGAGATCGAATCTGGTCTCCTGTATTCCAGGCAGATTGTTTACTGTCCGAGCCGCCAAGGAAGCTCACAGTATGCAGCACAATCCACCTTTTAAGTGCACAGCTCAGCGAGTGCTGACCCAGGGTCACTGAACCACCACAGCGGTTGAGGCCCTTATTCCTGGAAGAGCTCTGGGAGCTTGTGTCTTTCAATAATTTGTCCATTTAATATAGTTACCACATTCACTGCTACAGAATTGTTCATGATACTTCCTTATTATTTTTTGATGTCTGTAGGATCTGTACTGATTTCCCTTTTCAATACCAACATGGGTCATTTGTATTGCTCTCTCTCCTTCTGGTTAGAGTTTTACCATTTTTATTGATATCGTCAAAAAACAAGCTTTTCATTTTCTCTTTTTGCCCCTTTTTTCAATTTAATCGATTTCTGCTTTTTATTATTGCCTTTCTTCCAGTTGGTCTAGGTTTACATTTTCTCCTCCATTTATAGTTCCTTACAGTGAAAGCTAAATCAAGGGTTTACAAACTATGGCCATGCTGAGAATATTTTCCAAAAAGTTGAGGAAACACTAATTCAGTACAACCTGAAGTGGAATCTGCTATGACGTATTATAAGAGATGGTGACAAAAATGTGTACAGCAGAAAAAGTCTTAGTTGGACAAACCAACAAAGCTTATTAAAACGTAAGGCATTTAAACCCGTTTAAACAAGGTCATTTATTGCTATTAACCATCAGCAAGGACACTGTAGGAGACATGTGAATCTATCATATGAATGAGAAGGTGTGACAGTCTAATCTAGGCGACATGTGACTCTATCATATGAATGAGAAGATGTGACACTCTAATCTAGGTGACATGTGACTCTATCATATGAATGAGAAGGTGTGACACTCTAATCTAGGCGACATGTGACTCTATCATATGAATGAGAAGGTGTGACAGTCTAATCTAGGCGACATGTGACTCTATCATATGAATGAGAAGGTGTGACAGTCTAATCTAGGTGACATGTGACTCTATCATATGAATGAGAAAGTGTACCAGTCTAATCTACTTCATTTGCTCATGTGTACTTAGCTATTTCAGTTTTGTGAAAGTCTGTCTGAAATAAAAATTGGATATCCTGAATTTCTCTACCACAGAACATGTTGATAGCCTAGAAGCAGAAAATGTCCTACAGTAATTTTTATATTTCAGAGTTCATATTGAAATTTTTTTCCATCAGAACTGCCTTAACCACTTTTACCAAAACGAAATATCTTTGGAAATCAGCTTTTTATGCAGACTTGATGCTTCTTAATAAATTAAACCTAAAATTACAAGGCAAAACACATATGCTTACACTGCAGTAAAGCTGCTCTGATGACAAGTTAACATTCTTTGAATCATAATAAAAGTCAAGCAGCTTTATAAACTTCTCAAGATCTCCATTCCCACACATATTTGTAGTAGACATATTTTCTGGGCACAAATTGCTGTTCCAGCAGCTTTTGTTGGATCCCAAGACAAGTACAAAGGAAATTTCCATGTTTCAAAATTCTTTTAAATGTACAACTGAAGAGCTTTCACTTAATCTTTAATTGGAAGTGACTAATTTGCAGTGTAATGACATTCTAAAAGAAAAACATCAAGAGAAGAATCTAACAGAATTTTATACATGCCTTCTACGGGATGAAAACACACTAAAATTATGGGTCTACAGATTGGTATCAGAGAAGAAATCAATGAAATAGAAAACAGGAGAACAATAGAAAAAATTAATGAAACCAGAAGTAGCATCTCGAGTAAAATGATTAAATTGATAAACATCCAGCCAGAATGATCAAGACAAAGAGAGACTGGATTCTTTCTCCCTAAAATTGGGAAGAAGATACGGCTGTCTGCTCTCATCACTTCTATTTAACATGTACAGGAGAACCTAGTCAGTATAACAGTCAAATAAAATAAGGTATTTTAAACAATTAACCAAAATAAAGCTGGAAACCTAGTGCTCCATAATTTAGATTTTCCCGTAAACAAAATGATAGGTCAGGGCCCTCTCAGTAGCACACAGCAACATTCTTTTAAGGAAGTACTTACTGTACTAAAGTGTACATGCCATTTACATTAGATATGGGACTTCCCGGGTGGTGCTAGTGGCTAAGAACTCGCTTGCCAATGCAGGAGATGTAAGAGACACGGGTTTGCTTCCTGAGTCAGGAAGATCCCCTTGAGGAGGGGATGGCAAGCCACTTCAGTATTCTTGCCTGAAAAATCCCATGGACAGAGGAGCCTTGTGGGCTACAGTCCATGGGCTAAGAGAGTCGAACACGACTGAAAGAAGTCAGCAGGCACACATACAGAATAACTATAAATCATTACTGAGAAAAATTCAGACAACTTCAATAAATGGAGAAATAAAATTTATAGATGTGATGGCTAAAAACGGAAAAGATGTCCATTTGCCTCAAACCAATCTGCAGCTTTTTTTCTTTAAAAAAATTACTTTGGAATAGGACAAACTAATTCTAAATGTACATGATAATGAAAATGTCTTGGCCAAAAATAGCCAAGATAATTGTAGAAAGAATAATTAGGGCACTTTGTGTTCTCCTAAAAGCTACAAAGATCAAGACAGTGTGATGCTGTGGAAGAACAGACAGACCAGTAAGCAGGAATGGAGAACTGAGAAACAGACTCATTTAGTTCCTGACACGGAGGGTGGTATCACTGAACAGATGTGGAGACAGAATGGACTTCTCCATTAATGAATCAGATATTGTCTACACTTTACAGTATAAAACACTATCAAACAAAATCAGTTCCAAGAATCCTGTAGCTCTAAATGTAACAGCAAAAGACAACAGCTTCCAGAATAGGAACAAGCAAATTACGGCTTGTGGAATACGTCCACCCACAAGCGGAGAATGTAACAGGGACCACAAGTGGTCACAAAGATTAAAATATTTATTCACCAGCCCTTTACAGAAAAAGCTTGCCAACCTCTGTTCTCAAAGATAATCAGGAGAATATCTCCATTATCTTCTGAGAGAGAAAAGACTTCTTAAACATGACAAAAAAACACTAACCATAAATTAAAAGACTGATAAAATTTGATCACTTCAAAATTAAGAACTTCTATTCATCAAGACACTACTAATAGAATGTAAAGGTAAGCCACAAAACACAAGAGGCATCAACATATACAGCTAAAGGACTCATACCCAGAATCCGTAAAGAATTCCTGCATAAACCAATGAGGAAAGACAACCCACTAAGAAAGCAGATGAGTCTCCACAAACATTTCAATATACTGTCCTTATTCTGTCAGACTATCTGCATACTATTCTTCTTCCTGTGTCTCCACCCATGTGTATTTTTTAAAATTACACTGAAAAAAAGACACATTCCATTACTTATCAAAGAGGTGCACACAGAACTGGTCCACAGATGAACAAGCACAGCATCAGAGCAGAACAGAGCCCCTGTACAGACCCATATACAGCCCCTGTACAGACCCATATACGGCCCCTGTACAGACCCATATACAGCCCCTATATAGACCCATATACAGCCCCTGTACAGACCCATATACAGCCCCTATACAGACCCATATACAGCCCCTGTACAGACCCATATACAGCCCCTATACAGACCCATATACAGCCCCTGTACAGACCCTTATACAGCCCCTATACAGACCCATATACAGCCCCTGTACAGACCCATATACAGCCCCTGTACAGACCCATATACAGCCCCTGCTGCAGCTAAGTCACTTCAGTTGTGTCCGACTCTGTGTGACCCCATATATGGCAGCTCAACAGGCTCTGCCATCCCTGGGATTCTCCAGGCATACAGCCCCTATACAGACCCATATACAGCCCCTATACAAACCAATATACAGCCCATATACACACCATATAAAGGCCATATACACACCATACACAGCCCCTATACAGACCCATATACAGCCCCTGCTGTGGCTAAGTCACTTCAGTCGTGTCCGACTCTGTGCGACCCCACAGACAGCAGCCCACCAGGTTCCTCCATCCCTGGGATTCTCCAGGCAAGAACACTGGAGTGGGTTGCCATTTATACAGACCCATATACAGCCCCTGCTGCTGCTAAGTCACTTCAGTCATGTCCAACTCTGTGCGACCCCACAGACAGCAGCTCAACAGGCTCTGCCATCCCTGGAATTCTCCAGGCATACAGCCCCTATACAGACCCATATACAGCCCCTATACAGACACACACACAGCCCATATACACATCATATACAGACCCATATATAGCCCCTATACAGACCCACACAGGAGGCTGGAACAAAATGAAGCAGACATTTCAGGTAAAAGGGTGGAGGACCACACACAGCGGGAAAGGCGGTGTGTAAACCAACACCTATGTAAGACAGCTTCATATCAGACCGCATCTCAGATCACACAAAAGCAACTTATGGACAAATTAACAATATTAAAACTGTAAGAGCATCATTAGCAAAAGATAATAGCATTTGAAATCTTAAGGTAGTAATGATATTTCAAAGCAAGACCCAAAACTCTAAAGCTCCAATGGAACATTTGTCAGACCAGACAACACAAAAATTTAAAACTCCAGTGTGCCAAGGGCACCTTTAGAAACTAGGATAAAATATTTTTAAGTTATCAGACAAAGTACTAACAGCCACACTTTAGAGAAAGTTACTAAAGTAAAAAAATAAAGACAAATGGGGATAAGTGAAGACCATGTCTAAGAAAACTAAATGAGAAAAAAATCACAGCAGGCTAATAAACGTAAGAAGCATGACTTCGACAGTTAAAGAAATGTCATTTTTAAAAGAAATAGGTCATTTTAAAATGTCATATGAAGCTTCAGAGAAACTGATACCCTTTACCCCTGTTAGCGATTATAAACGGGCACAGCCTCTTGGTAGGGTATCTGGGCTGTATCCAACAAAATTTCAAGTGTGTGCATGCCCTTTGCTTAGCAGTTCTTTTTCTAGGAGTCTATCCACAGAGATACTTGCATATGATACAGAAATACAGACATGCATGAATGTTCATGATAACACTGCAAGAACAAAGGACGCTGGCTATCAACTAGATTTCCAAAGAAAATGGGAAGAGTTAATAAAGTATAGTAATTACTAATACAGAACAATGTGCAGCTATGAAAAACTGATGATTATTAGAAGTCCTGACCACAAAATAATGTACTATATACACCTTTCTGGTACTTTGGCCACCTCATGCGAAGAGTTGACTCGTTGGAAAAGACTCTGATGCTGGGAGGGATTGGGGGCAGAAGAAGGGGACGACAGAGGATGAGATGGCTGGATGGCATCACTGACTCGATGGACGTGAGTCTCAGTGAACTCCGGGAGTTGGTGATGGACAGGGAGGCCTGGCATGCTGCGATTCATGGGGTCGCAAAGAGTCGGACATGACTGAGCGACTGATCTGATCTGATCTGATGTAAGGTTTTATTAACAAAAATAGAAACAGATTTGCAATCAAGACTGATTGTCTCTGGAAAGAGGATTTTTGTATTTCCACATTTGAAAAATTTTAAATAAATGTGTGCTGCTTTACAAATTTTCAATTCAAAGAAAGGAAAAAGAACTTAAGAGCAAGAGTGACACACAAGCATGTCCCAGAAAGAAAAGCAAATCGTGCTGGAGACAGAAATGGTCTTCCCTGTTCATGAAGGGCCAGCATAAGCATTTCACTCACATGATGGAAACGCAAGTGGGGAGAGGTGGTAGGGAGAGAAGAATCAAGTCCAGGGCTGACCGCAGGCAGGGCACCCCTTGCAGCTGGAGCAGAAATTGAGCTCGGAGCAGAGAAGGGTGCTTCCACATTCCCACCCCAAGAAGGGCTCTGGAGGCTTGTTTCTTTCTTTTTAAAAATCTCAGCGTGGAGGGGAAAACTGCCGTCTGCGGGCACAAACTCTGCTGCCTTCTTCCCCGGGCGTTCAGTCCAACGTCAGCCTCTTGGGAAGAGGCTCGTCCATCCAGGACGCAGGCCGTACTGCCAGGACCACCGCACCACACTCGCAGAAAGCTTGGGGAGTATTCCAATGGACAAAAGGCCGACAGCAGCATGTGCCCTGGCCGACCAAAAGGAAGGATTAATGTGCAAGTGCTTAGAAATGAGACAACTGCAAGGGAGATGAAACAGGACTGGATAAAAGCGGAAGAAGAGAAAGGAGGAAATTATAAACTTAGATCCGAAAAGAGAAACGGACTGCTGGAATCCGTAGTAAAAGAATTAAAATGTCACACAAAATGATGTCCACTCTTCTAGAAGGAAAAAAAACAACAACAGAAAACCACGGGCCACCACAGGGTGAGTCCTGTCGTCTACCAGCAGCTGGTGTCACTGCAGAGAGGTCAGCGAGGAGGAGCAAGGACAGGGGTCACCCTTGCATCCCCCTCCAAGGGTTAGGTCCGTAGCTCTGTGTTTCCTGTTAAGCAGTTTAAAAACTGATCTTCACGTGGGACTTCAGTTCAAGCTCGGACATTTTATTTTTACTGCTGTTTTTATATGTCAGTCTATTAATACTCGAATACTTTTTCTGTAGATTAACATTGTTTCGAGAAAGCTCTTCTGGCAGCTACTAATGGAATATTTTAGGGCTAAACTGCTCTTCAAAATTTCATTAGTCATTAAATAAATAATGCCAGTAGCCTTGGAATACCATGCAGGATTGTGACTTCAGTGCTTTTCTCATGAACAAGTGTGATCGTTCATGCTCTCCGGAGAGTTCAGCCAAGAACCCAAATGCATAACACCGCCGATACAGGGCCAGATCTGTTCTAGCTGCAAGCAAAAGCACGCGAAAAATAAACAGGCCCCGAAACGGTTTCACCAGGTCTTTGCTGAAATAAGAACATAAAATATTGAAAGCTAAGGATGGTTGCTGCAACCACGAAATCCAAAGCAAGTGTATTAGAATAGCATTAACGTCTACAGAGGGAATTTTGGCCACACGTGGGAAATTCTGGGGGCTGTCAAAGCCTGCACCTTCGGCGCCACAGAGGACATGGCCAGGGAAGGAAAGTGTGCGAGTCACTAAGAGAGGGTGCACGCAGGCCTGAGAGTGTTTGTAAACAGAGGGTGCAATTCAGCAAGCCAGTCAGGTTAATAAATTATGACACAGAAATGTGGAATTAATTTCATTTCAATCAACCAAACTTACTTTCTTGAAAGATAATTTTTTCCAGGACATGTCAAATCCTTGCAGAACCCCAGTGGATAGAGGGAGATCCTGCTTTTAAAAGCAGACTAGGCTTCAAGACTCAAAGCATGATACAGATATCTGGGTACGGGAAAACCTCATTGATGTTAATGGGAATAACATGGGCTTTCCAAGCAAGATTTTCAAATGCAGCAGTTAAAAATCCTCCTGAATTAGAATCAAATACTCTTCTAAGAGACCCTGGCAGGCCAGCACAGCGCGTACCAGGCGTGTCACATGCCATTCAGCATTTGGGTGTTGCTCTCAATGCGTATTTTCTGAAACAAATAGAGTAGCAGGTCTGTCTGTTTAAGACGGTGAGGCAAGGAGAGCTGCCCGCTGCTGGTCAGCAACAGCCGTGCGGGTCTGACGGTGCGGCCCTCTCTGCCCGATCTCGGGGACAATCAACCGCAGAGCCGTCCACCTGCTACGCTGACAGCCAGGAGCCCTCCTCCACTCTTGCTCCTTAGTTGGGATTCGCTGATGGGAGGAAAGGAAACTGAAGTCTCTCAGTCGGGTCTGACTCTTGGAGACCCCATAGACTGTAGCCCACCAGGCTTCTCTGTCCATGGGGTTTTCCAGGCAAGAATACTAGAGTGGGTTGCCATTTCCCTCTCCAAGGGATCTTCCCAACCCAGGGATTGAACCTGAGCCTCCTGCATTGTAGGCAGGCGCTTTACCACCTGAGCCACCAGGGGAGGGGACACTCACAAATAGGTCTTTTTAAAACACAGAAGCGAAAGCAAATACAAAACCAGTGTGCAGTGCCAGGCAGAAAGCTACCTTTAGGCTCTGAAAGACCGGTGGGGTGCAATGATCTTTAGGGGAGCGCGGAGGGACCCTACCAATTTCAATACCACATCAAATAGACATTTATAAGAATTTTCTGAGCCAAAGAAAACAGGATGGGGTGGCCAACTAGGGAAGAGCTGCCTGAGACTCGCACCCGAGACGGAGGCTCCTGGTTCAGAGGGTGAGACATGCTCAGGCCCTGCCGCCTGGTGTGGGCACAGGGCTCCTACAGGTGCCAGCAGCCTCGGGCCTCCCAGACAGTCCAGCTGGCCCTCCTGGCACAGCCTCCTCCCCTAGGACCTCAACGCTCACCACCTGACTTCAAGGATGCCCCGTCCCTGGCCTCCCCCAACACCCCCATCCTGCGGGAGAGGCCCCCTGCACTCGGCCGATGTGCTGAACAGAGTCTGCAGATCTACCTCCTCTCCTGCTCCCGCCTGCCCCACCTCCACCCCCAGCCAGGACGGGAGCACCCGCAGCACCAGGTTTTGATGGGTTTTGCCTGCTGGATCTCTGTATTCCTAGAATGCAGTGGGGCCGCATGAAGTATCTGTTAAATGACTTAAAGCTAGTATATCTCTGGTATGTTTTATGAAAAATTACTTGCCAATAAATAATTGGCCACACACATGCAGTTCCTGAGTGTTCAGTGGGATGCATCAGGCTGGAAGGAAACACTGACGCGCATCAGGAGAACGGAAGCCCCAGGGCCATAGGCAGGCAAACACGCCGAGTCCCCAAGATAAGGTCTGCATCTGCAGATGAGACAGAGTCTGTGCTTCACGGGACCCTCCCTGTCATCTAGAACTCGGGGAGCGGTGATAAACCCGACCTGAGGCACAAAGCCCCATCCTGACTCACAGGAGCTGTGCTGGCTTTGAGCCACTGGGAAAATGGAGTGTCACACTTCTGCTGGCTTTCTGAAGATCATCTCTGGGACTAGTCAGGGAGCGTCTAGTGTGCTGCTTCTAAAGAACACTGAGGTTAAAGTTCAGACTGGGTCCAAGCACTGTGGGAAGCTCCCTCCCTAGAAGGGGACGCTGACAAGCCCCTGCAGTGTGTATCACCTTTGCTCAGCCTGGGAAGGAGCGCCAAGACTCCAGGGAGCCAGCAAGCCAGGAGGACCGCTGTGTGGCCACGACTGCTCCATGTGCTCACAGCCTGGGAGATACCGACACACGAGGGCACGCAGTGACCGCGGTCCTCACTGCCCTCTGCCAGGGACGAAGCAGCTCGCTGACCTAACCGTGGCCCGGACGGCTCCTGTTAAGTGCATGATGCATGGTCTTCTGTGCGAGGGGGCAGTGCTGCTGAAGCCTGAGGAAGCTGCAGCAGGGACACCTGGACGAATGGCTCTCCCTCTCCTTGGCTTCTCCTCAGAGTCCCCCGAGATCAAGAGTGTGACGAGTACATGGCTGGTCTTGGAGAACCAACCCCTCTGTGATCTGCACTCTGAGTCAGCGCAGGACAGCTGTTTCTGCTGCCCGCTCCCTTCTCCGGGAATGCCCACTGTTACTAGCTTATTTAAACAGAAATGTTACCTTCACCCACCATCTTTCGATGTAAAATCCATCTCTCCATTGCTACTGCACCTTTTCCCCAGAAACTGCATACCCTGCCATGTTTACAATGTGTTTTTGCAAGATTTAGTGAGTATAAGCATCAACAGAAAACCCAGATCCATCCACAGTGAAACTCCCTCTTGCTCATGAGATGACAACCTGCAGCTACACTGAGGAACAGCTCCCTCCTTACCTTTACTGTTAAAAATGACTTACATTGACATTTCCCTCCTCTTTAAAAGATTACAAAGTGTTTTATAAACTCATCCCATGTTTGCTCATGCCAGTCGCTTCACCCACACAAGTGACATCAGAATGAGCCCCAGAGTGTACCACTGCCAAGAGGCATTCAGGCCCTGGATGCTGATTCTGAGAGGGGAAGATTTCCACCTGACCCCCAACCCCGATATGCATCTAGGTCAAGACCCTCCAGAAGCGTAAGATTTGGCACTTGAGGAAATTAGAGCTCATGCAAGTTTAAAAATTACAACTTGTGAAAGAAACATCTAACTTTTTGCTAAGCAAGTGCTGGTAACCAAGTTTGAAGACAGATGAAGGTGACCAAGGTGGCTCCCAGTGGCCGGAACCACCTCTCCCTGTGTGGGGACGGCCACACACACACTGTACACAGCCCGAACTGCACCGCAGGCTGGACTCTCTGTCTGCACTGGTGGGGGTGTGCCCACCTCCTCAAACAAGCAGCTGCCTCCGGCACCTCTCAGCTTGTCCCAGGCCTTCCCGGCAGGGCTGAGGCCAGAGGCTTGGAGGGCGTGGGGCCGGGCAGGTGGGCACCGCTGCCCACATCCTTCTGCTCTGTGAACAGCCTCAGGAGGAACGGGTTCCAAACCACGTCATATGTGATACCCACTAGTTCTCGGTGGGAAATTTCACCCTCAGTGAGTTGGAAGGAGGGCTGGCTTCCGTTAAGACATTTCTAGAAGCAAGTGTCCTGTCCACCTACCACGCTCCAGATGCCCCCGGCCCTCTCAGCCTCAGGTGTCACCTGCCCCAGGAAGCGAAGCTGGCAGGGAGAGGCCTCATCCCGTCTGCTGCTGCCAGGCGACACTTCTGAGCCTGCCCTCCTGTCCCAAGCCCCACCTGCTGGTGATCCATCCCTCCTGACATGACTTCTGCACCATCACCCGGGTCCCTGCCTCTCCAGGGGGCTCACTGAGGCACGCAAGCCTGTTCTCCTGGGCCTCCAACCGGCCAGGTGAATCCTGCCACCAACATCAGGCTCACAGTGACAGGCAGGGGTGGCGTCACAACACTCACTTGTATCGGTTTAACAGAAGAGCAGACAGATGTCCTCAGGGAACAAAAAGGAGAAGCTGATGATGCTCTAATACAACCACAGCTTTGACTAGACGGACCTTTGTCAGCAAAGTAATGTCTCTGCTTTTTACTGCACTGTCTAGGTTGGTCACAGCTTTTCTTCCAAGGAGCAAGCGTCTTTTAACTCCGTGGCTGCAGCGGCCATCCGCAGTGCTTTTGTCCGTCACTGTTGCCACTGTTTCCCTGTCTACCTGCCGTGAAGCGAGTGCTGCAGTGCCCCTTCCGGAGTTGGCCCCCTGCTCAGAGCCCTGGGCCCTGGTTCTCCCTCATACTCTTCACACTGGACCTCTCTGCTCGCACCCCCATGCTTCGGACTGTGATGCAGACACAGCCCTTTCCTGAAGACCGTGGCCGGTCACCCCGCTGTCCGTCCGGTTTCCAAGCCTTCCCCGCTACCAGCTGTGCTCCCCTGTCTTCCTGGTTGACTGTGAGCACTCCCTACTGTGCTGTGCAATCTCAGAAGCTGCCTCAAGTCCTGTGTGGGATGCGCCAACCACGGCTGCTCTGGGTCTAGACCCGTGTCAGGGACACCTGGCCCGTTCTCCGTGCTGGAAGCTGGTCTGGAGGCACGTTTCCCTGCAGCCCACGCTTCCCATGAGGTCTGTCCCAGCAGCGACTCGGTGGTTGTGGAGGGATCCAGCCTTCACCTGTGAGAACAGCTACTCTACTCGTAAGACCCAACTGTTTTTATGCGTAAAACTGAGTCACTTACTACTAAGTCCCAGTATTTTACATCATGAGGGTATGCTGCTGATCCTGAGAAGACTGGAAACGGTAAATGTTTGATGTTCACATACAAAAGGACAGAGACTTACAATGCTAATTCTGTAGGTCTATAATGTTTAACTTTATAATTCAGATTTTAAAATTAACTTCCAAGAGCAGACCCTGTGGTGGTAGGCCGAGCACTACTTGTTAACAACCTGAAGTCCTTAAGAGAGCAGGTCCTTGACGTGAGAAAGGTACCCAGAGGGCAACACCATACACACCTGTCACAGCTGCCAGGTCACTGGGGACAAAGACCAGCACAGCCTGGCATCACTGTGGGCACCACTCACCCTGCAGGGCCCCTCAGAGGAAGGCAGGTCCCCAGGGCTGTGGTCTGAACATTTACATCCCCTCAAAATGCGCATGTTGAATCTTAACTCCCAAGGTCAAGGTGGAGGTTAATTAGGTTAACTGGGGGTGGGGCGTTCAGGAGGCGATGAGGTCTTGAGGATGGAGCCCCCATGAATGGGAAGAGCGAGACCCCAGAGAGCACCCCCACCTCCCCGCCCCGGCCCTGTGAGGACACAGTGAGAAGAAAGACGCCCAGGGGCCGGGCCCGCCCCAGACAAAGAATCTGGCTCCATCGTCCCGGAATCCCCGGTGTCCAGGACTGTGAGAGATACATGTCTGTTGCATTTCCATTACAGTAGCCCAAGCGGACTGAGACTGTGGCCTGGGGCAGGTGGGGTGTCCTTCGGCCCAGCACACGTGGTTGGGGAACACCTGAGGATGCAGCTGGCGGTTCTTCAGTAAGTCCTGAAGCTCAGGCGTCTGCTCGGAAGAACTTGAACGCTGGAACGGGGCAGGCAGGAAGAGGCCCACAGGTGCAGCCCCGGTGCCAGGCTTCCAGGAGGGTCTCATCCTGCCTGCAGGTGGGGGAGCACGGCAGCCAGGCCTGCAGCTCAGAGCACTGGAGAGGAAGCCGACCTCCTGCATCCAGTGGCCTCCCAGCCCCTGCGGACACAGGCCCCGGGCACCTGCCTCCCACCTCAGCAGGGCCAGCAGACGAGCGCGGCCGCTGGGGGACAGGCCCTGAGTGTGGCGTATCCTCGCTCCCCGCACCCGCAGGCCCATCCTCGCGCACACAGACATCTCGCCTCTTCAGCTCTTCTCTGGCGGGAGCACTGAACCGCCCCCTCCCCTCCTCCTGGGGAGGCGGGCTGTCCCCGGGGGGGGGCTGCACAGCAGGCAGGCCGCTGGCCTGGCTGTCAGAGTCACTCCTCTCTCCGCTCCGCTGGAACACCACCGTCACCTCTCCTGGGCCCTGGGGCCTGAGTCTCGGAGCCCGAGAACCTCGGCCAGGACTTCACAGACTCTTGACAGAGCCCAGCGACCAGAGAAGGACAGAAGATCTGGTCTGGGAGGCGTGCATTCAGAGTCTCCTTTCTACTGTCTTCAGGCCTTGTTTTATAAATCCACCCTTCGTACAAGCCCCCAGCCCATCACTCTCACAAAGTATCCCCTCAAACCCTCGATCCCAGTCCTCCAAGGCATTCGCTGCTGGTTCCACATCTGGACTATGAAGGGATCCTGGCTGGCTCTGAACTCAGCTTGCCACTGGCCACGCAGGGTCGAGGTCTCCGGAGAACACCTCATGGGTTCTTAGGTTAAGCCACTGATGGACATTCAGTCCGTCCTGGGGCCCCTTTGGCTCAGAAACTAGACTGAATTGAGATATCCTTTTTCTCTCTGTGACTAGTGGAGCTCAAATGTGGAATTAGCACTCAGCACAGCAATTTTTTTCTTTTAATTGGTGGATTTCGTCTTTAATCAAGCCGTATCCTAAATAAAAAACATCTGGGAAAACAGAATCAAACAGAGCTGGGCATGGAGGTTCCAATTTAAAATGACCTACATGAATTCTGTATGTAATGATTTTTCTCCTCGTTGATTATAATTATCATCACATAACTCTGGTGTTTTCACGCTGGGGCCTGGTGTCTTCCAGTCTGCAGAGAAGTAGGCAGACAACTACACTGGGAGAAATGGAGCTGGAGAGGACGCAAAGGCCACGACATGGAGCAATTCCTTCACTAGAGAAAAAACCACGCCATGCTTCACATTTTACTTGGCCATTGAACATTTCTTTAAAACGCTTCTTTAAAAAAACATGCAGGTTTTCCTACAGTCAAACGACCTTTAAAAACATCCGCTGACACTAGTTCTCTAACTTACTGGTTACCCGGGACCACCCGTCACTGATTAACACAGAGACCTGCCATCTGAGGGTGCCTGTGTGGAAGGCAGGGGAAGGAGAAATCAGCAGGAGGGTCTGGCCACGGAGGACAGCGGCGCTCAGGAGCGAGGACATTGGACAAGGCTGTGAGGCACATGCCTGCACACAGCGCCCACGTCAGGCCGCAGTGCAGGGCGCTGAGCACACGCTGAGGA